>NC_081783.1:29908301-29910801 GCF_963082965.1 Carassius carassius
GCCATCAGGTCAGGACAAAGGTTTTTGGTAAAGGTATAAGTTCGGAGGATACTGACGGAGTTATGAATTTCAATTCCTACAAACGTGTCTAAAGGTTATTTAATGGCAATATTAGTCACAAAACGTTCGTCCAAACTCAAGATCGCCTCACAACGCGTGCAGATGCACAGCCTTCTGGGAGTTGTAGTTTTCTGAAACCCACGTGGAGCGCTGGCAGCCACCGTCTGAACTACAACTCCCAGGGGCCCGCGGGGAAAAAAAGGGGCTTCAACATGTTAAAGTACAAATCTAAAACACGCTCCAATCATTTCCAGAAATGACTCACCACGTCTCTTGGTTGCTGAACTTCTTTGTCACCACTTTCCCCAGCTCCAGCCCGAGACGATCCGCGACCTTCTGAGACAGATCCTGGTGCGAGCTGCCGCTGAAGATCTTGATGTTAGGCATGTTTCTGTTCGTCCCGCGAACACCAGAGAGAGTGCACGAGGAGATAGGGTGTGTGCGCGTGAGCCGGGGGGTGCTGAATCGTGCAGATATCTGCTATTCGATGTTGGTTTTACCGGTAAAGAGTGAGTCGCCACTAACTTACCTTTCCGCCATAGTGATTCTGGACGGTACCCGCGTGACGTCACAGACACGCCTCCTCTTCCGTTTCTTCTTCTGTGGTTCCGGCTCTATCTATCTATCTATCTATCTATCTATCTATCTATCTATCTATCTATCTATCTATCTATCTATCTATCTATCTATCTATCTATCTATCTATCTATCTATCTATCTATCTATCTATCTATCTATCTATCTATCTATCTATCTATCTATCTATCTATCTATCTATCTATCTATCTATCTATCTATCTATCTATCTATCTATCTATCTATCTATCTATCTATCTATCTATCTATCTATCTATCTATCTATCTATCTATCTATCTATCTATCTATCTATCTATCTATCTATCTATCTATCTATCTATCTATCTATCTATCTATCTATCTATCTATCTATCTATCTATCTATCTATCTATCTATCTATCTATCTATCTATCTATCTATCTATCTATCTATCTATCTATCTATCTATCTATCTATCTATCTATCTATCTATCTATCTATCTATCTATCTATCTATCTATCTATCTATCTATCTATCTATCTATCTATCTATCTATCTATCTATCTATCTATCTATCTATCTATCTATCTATCTATCAGTGTGTTTGTCTATCTGTCTAAACTTTTATATCTCTGGTTTTAAACTTCCAGCGTGTATAATTAAATTTTCATGCTATGCTTTCTTGTGCCAAGATCAAAGTTTGTCTTGACAATTTATTTTAATTAATTAATTTATTTACCTAATTACACTTCAAACGTGTTCCTCTCATAGAAAACCATTATAAGTAAAACGCTTAATGTGACTTAATTCATTAAAATTTAAAAAATACCAAACACAATAAACATTATTAATAAATAACACTATGTACAGACAAGGTTGAGTTTGGTCTTTTAAACACAATTTTAATGCATTAGACCATGTTAAGTGTTTTAGAATGTCCCTTCATTAACTTAAATTAGACATTAACTTCATTAACAAATTATACATTAATGTGATAAAGCTAGACATCTTTTTCTTCAACACAGAAGTAAGCCTGACAAGACTTCCGGTAAATTAATAAGAAGAATACCAAAGTGCTGTAAACTGTAAAACTGTTTTAACTACAAACCTGTGTGTTCATAATTAAGAGAATACATTAAAATAATATGGTAAGACATGTCAATTTTCAACATCAAGCAGCCATAGAATTGGCAAATGACCGCTCCGCTCTAAAGGGAAGAATAAAGTGGATAGTTGTGATCATTATATGCATGTTCTTCACTGTCTTGAGGACAGGGGTGATAAGATCATGTTTCATAAAGCAGAAATACCTGCATGTATTTCATATTCTTTTATATCACATTCAAAGACAAATCATCTATTGTTTTCCCATGCCTCGGAACAATATTTCTCTTCTCATCTCATCTCTCCTGCTCATCCTTCACTCACATCTGCTTCCTCTCTTACAGACTCAGTCATTCCTCCTGCAGCAGCTGCGATTATTGCGCTCTAATCTTCTTGTTTTTCTAGTTTCGAGGGACATTTGTTTTTGTGAGTAGAGATAAAACAATGTCTACATTTCAAGGTTTTTCACGTCACAGGACGATGTTGGGGAGCAGTACTGTAGTTTTCCATTGCTTTTGCATCACAAAACTTGGTGGATTTCGTGCTTAACAAGACAAAGATGAAGATGATTTCCAGACTCTTCACCCCCGACTGAACCTGAATATCAGAAGGTCAATGTCAAGACCCTGAAGTGTTTTAAATACACAAATTAATACTGAACAGGTAGCCAGTGAAGTCAAAGCAACTGTACACGTGATAGTGAAGACTGGTTGATTCCAGCGTAAAGAGCATTACTGTAATCCAGCCTGGTTGAAATTAATGCATGAATAACAACCTC
>NC_081783.1:29915801-30008526 GCF_963082965.1 Carassius carassius
TCTATTTGAATATATTTCAAAATGTAATTTATTGAGATTTCAAAGCTGATTTTTTTAGCATCATTACTCCAGTCACACGATCCTTCAGAAATAATTCTGATATTCTGATTTGCTACTCAAAAAAATAAAATAATAATAATGATAATGTTGAAAACAGCTGGGTAGATTTTTTTTTCAGGTTTCTTTGATGAATAGAAAGTTCAGAAGAACGGCATTTATCTGAAATATAATAATTTTGTAAAATGATGTCTTTATCATTACTTTTGATCAATTTAAAGAATCCTTCCTAAATAAAAGTATTCATTTCTATAATTTCTTTTCCAAAAAATATAAATTATGCTGACTCTAAGATTTTGAATGATACACTGTATAATGTTGCAACGTCTTTTTATTTCACATAAATGCTGATCTTTGGATCCTTCTATTCATCAAAGAACACTGAAAAAAATGTACTCAAACTGTTTCAAATCTTGGTAATCAGCATATTAGAATGATTTGATTTCTGAAGGATGTGACACAGAAAACTGGAGGAATGATGCTGAAAATTGACATTTGATCACAGGAAAAATTGTAAAATATATTCGAATAGAAAAGTTATTTTAAATAGTAAAAATATTTCACAATATTACCTTTTTTTTAGATGTACTTTGGATCAAATAAATGCAGGCTTGGTGAGCAGATGAGGCTTCTATAAAAACATAAAAATCTTACTCTTCAAAAACTGTTGACTGGTAGGCTATATAGATTACAGAAATGTTATATTGTAATGTTTTATATATATATATGTAATTTCTGTCCCCCTCGCGTTTGAAAAGATGGTTACGCCCCTGAATGTAAGCAACATCTGATCGCTCTCAAAGTTATAATGCTGTCAGAAATTTGGCCTTGGCACAGTAAGTTAGTGAACCAGGTTATTCCAGTTTAAAATGAACACAATTACTAAACACTGATGTCTTGCTACAGTGGTCATATAGCAGTACAATATCTATATTTGTCTTCCTTGTAGCTGCTTGTTATAAATGTATTTTGTTGTATATTCATGAATTTGTTGGCTAACAATCAATCACATTTAACTTATCTGAACTGTATAGTGATTTTATCCCATATTGTAAAATTTGTGTAATTTGAGAGTAGTCATTCAGGTCCACCCTATTCCACCAAGGTCCACTCAGTTTAAAATTTCTGACCTCGCCACTGCTACATACATCTGTTGCTTTATAAAATGTGGTTTGACATATTTTGAATAGAACAACTTGCATAGAATATATTTCAGACCAAATTAAAAAAAAAGGATGAAAATAACCCAGACACTCAATGTCTTTGTATTTTCCACATTGCTAATAAATAGCTTACTAATTAAAGTGCACATGAAGTAGCTGAACAGAGTCAGAAGGCTTTCAGATGATCAGTGGAGTATTAATGTGGTCAGATAGAAATGTGTGTCCAAAATCACAGATCTTCACTCATGTTTAACGTGAAATGAAAAGCATTAGCTCTATGAGTGACTGATTTCACACAGTCAGACATCATGCTCATTTTGTTCTTGCTTTTTTATGTCTTTATAGGAACATAAATGAACTCAAGGAAATAAAATAAAAACAACTGATGTGTTATTTTTACTGAATTAGATATTTGGACCTTACGCAACACATTAGTGATTTGTTCTAAATAGCTAGCCATTAAAAAGTATGTTATATACACAAACGGGATAAAGTTCTATAATAATTTGAGGAAATTATCTGGAATTTCTTTTTTCGTTTGTTTGGTTTCGGTTTAGTTTTTTACCTGTATTTTGATATTTTCACTTTATTGAGTTGTGTTTTAGAGTAAACAGAAATGTCTGTTAATTCAAGATGTATTTTTTTACAGTGTGTGCGTAGTATGAAAGCAATCTGTGTGCACTACATGAATCATGTTGTGATTATCATGTGATTTAGCAGCGTCATAAATCCTCTCCTGAAATAGTAAAGTGCACTTCAGAATCTAAATGTCTTGCCTGTTTTATGAATACTGTGAGTTCAAGCACACTACTCTTTTCACATGTTGTTTTCAGCTACTATATAGGGAAGTTAGCATATTAGCATGCAGCCTGTGTATCATTTGCAAGGCTTTTGTTCTAGCTCTGTGGAGAGCAGCTGTTCTTCATTATGCTGTTTTGCTCAGGCCTCAGCTGAGCTCAGTCGGGGTCTGGAAGGGAGTAATTAGGCGGTCTGCACAAGCGTAGCGTCCCCTGTGTGTCACAGCAGGCCAGCAGTCGAGCTCAGAGTCATGTGACTTCTACTGAGGAAGCTCAGACTGTGCTTTATTCACACTACTGGAGGTTGCAGCATGTTGTATTATATACTCCAAATAAGATAAAAGGTACAAAACTGTCACTTGACCTGTACACTTACAAAGGTACAAATATCTAATAGCGGACAAGAACATTTACATTTTGGTTATTCATGGGCCCGAAAACACAAAAATGGGGTTACGTTTTTGAAAATGACACTGTTATCATCCTTGGGTAAACCACAAAAATGTGAATTTGTGAAAACAACGATGTGCATTACGCGTTCAGTCTATATGTGTGCACAGGTGCATAATGTTTCTCTACAAAGTGACTTCACCATTAACTGGCATGAATTGTACAGCATATATAGTTGTTTTTCACTGATCAGCGTGAACAGGGATCATTCTGAAAGCACTGTTGTTAAACAAACCCTTATACATTTGCTAGATGTGCTTTCAGACTATGCCTCTTCTGTACAATTTAATAAAACAATTTAAGTTCAAGTTGTTAACATTTTACCAATGTTGAATAGAAATAAAGCACACAGCAGTCAAATGTCTTTAACGTGTACATCTTCCGACAGCGTCTGACAGCTCTTTTAGTCCAGCTGAGCTAGAACAGTTAGTAAGAGGATGATTACTAGCAGAATGAGGATGTTAAAGTGACCAAGAGTAGATGAGTTTACTCTCTAATCCCATTTAGACACTATCAACCACCTGTAAGTGTAAGCTATAAAACAATTACTGGTGTATTTTATTTCTGTATGAGTTTCTGTCTTCTGCTGAACACAAAAGAAGATGTTATGAAGTATGTTGATAACCAAACAGTTGCTGTTAGCCAATGACTTAGCCAAAAACATATATATATACAGTACGGACCAAAAGTTTGGACACACCTAAACTTTTGGTCTGTACTGCATATATAGATATTGAAGTCAATGGGGACCTGAGGCTGAGTAAATGTTAACAGATTTTTTATTTGTGGGGTGAATCTCTTTAAGGTCAATGAAATCCGATCCCAACTGGCCACAGTATTCATAGGTGCATAAATGAGCAGGTGTTTGGGAAAGCTGTGATTCCCACTGAAACCCCACTCATTCTGACTGCATAGTCTCTCACTTGTTTCCTCCTAAAGTTCATGTTCATCCTCCTGATCTGATCAGTGATATTGTGAAGCCCTCACGAAGCTCGTCGTCATCACTTCCACTCCACTGCCTGAGAGACAGATTCTCTGCTTCTCTCACCTGTCTGCACATTTAAAGAGTCACTTCTCCCAAATATGAAAACACAGTCATCATTTACTCGTCCTCATCTCGTCCCAAACCTGAGTTTCTGTGTATGGAGCAACGTTCTTCAAAATAGCTTTTTGTGTTTTTTCTGAAGAATCAAAGTCACACGTGTTTGGACCGACACGAGGATGATAAATGCAGAATTGGGTGAACGGTCTCTTTAAGAGTTACTTTAATTCACTCTAACCATTGCACTGAACAATAATCCAAATGGCACACCAGATTACAGTACCTCGTACAGAGCTTAAAGTTAATTCCTCCATTAAGCCCCTTGTGCATATCATAGTTTTCATATGTTTTTAGGCCTAATGCAGATATTTGCCATTCATTATTCTTTGCATTTTTTGCATTGTTTACATGCTCAAACATCTCATTGTCTCTTTTGAGAAGTATATCAGACATGAGCTCATTCAGATGAAGCAAAGTGAGATCAGATATTTTTACACTGGGTCTTTTACCCGTCTGTCGTGGTGAACTGTGATGTGATTTCAGAAGAAAACACAATAACAAAATGCAGTTATGATGTTGTTGTGTTTGGGGGTAATTACTCATGAACTGAGAACTGTAATGATTGTTTATTCTTCTGCTTTGTGGAAAATGCTGAGCATATCACTATCTGCAGGGCTTTGCGGTCTTGTTTGGTGTTGTTCGGTGTCTGATTTAATGATGATTGAGTGGTTAGACCTGGACAAACATCACAAACTTCACTAGACACTGACTCTACTGAGACTTCTGAACCTTTTCTTAATACAGGACACATTTTCTCTCTCTTATTCTTCATATTTGACATATTTTCTCTCTTATTTCCCCCGAGGACCTTTGCATTCTCTCACAAAATGTTTGTGCTCTATTGCAAAAGTATCATGTTTCATTTGCAAAATAAGCTCCATAGGTTAGAGTTGAGGACCGTGGAGGCGAGGGAGAGTCTTTATTTATCCAAACAAGGGTAACACGGGGCAGAACACACACAGAGCACAAAATATAGACAACGCTTACGAAAAATATGTTTATTCAAGTGTGCTATTAGCATACTTCTTTTAAACTAAAATAGGAAAGTATGCTTTTAGTTTACTTTTTATGTACTGCTCAGAAATATACTTAAAATGATATTTTAGTATACTTGACTTATACTTACAAAAAGTCTAAATATATTTGAGCTATACTTGTGCTCCTAGAATCCGTGTTTTCATTATTATACTGTAGAGGGCGCTGGTATACATCTTCTGCACAGAAATTACAAGAAAACACAAGTGAAGAAGAAAAAGAAACACCACATATTAACACACATGATCATCTGACATGATATGAGACTACTTCAAAGTGTACAGAGTATTTAATTAGTAAACTATCAGTATACCTAGAAGTTCACTTTTAGTATAATTGTAGTACAAACTACAAACATAGAGATTGCTACTGTTATACTTTATACTTTTGAGTATACTTTAATATACTAGAAAGTGTACACTTACAAGTTTACTACTAGGACACTGATATTTGTATACTTGCTACATAAAGTTCAGTTAAAAATATACTTGAACTTTACTTAAGTATACTTAATAAAATAAACTTGAAGTACACAACTTTTTGGTAAGGGAAGATCAAGGAACAGACAACACTTTAAATAGTGCCCTAAACGAGGGTAATTAACAGGACACACCTGAACCAAATGATTAATCAAACGAGAGGAAGAAACTGAGTCACGAGGCGCACACAGACAGTCCAGAAGCGTGACAATTATAGTATATATACTGGAAATTTCATATGCTTCATTTGTAATCGCTTGATGTATATTTATTCAGTGACTGAATTAGATTACAGGTTTTTTTTTCAACAGCTTACACACATTTTCAAAACTTTGCCTTTAAAACAACAACAACAACAACTTTGCAGACAAATCCAAGAATTGCACACAAAATGCAAAACGCCTCACATATCTCGCTAAACGAAGCACTGCGTTTAAAATATCACAAACACACCTCAAAGGCAAAGATTTGCAAACACCTTTAAAATAAACCATAATATAAATGGTGTGTTGTGTTTTGCAAAATCAGTTTTTATGAAATCGAAAACTGTCAAAGGCTGAGAATTAGTGTATGGTTCTGCAGATTCGGTGTTTGCTTCTGCTGTTTGAGTGAAATTGTGTGACAAGTAAAGATTGTGTGTAAGCAGTTGAAAAAGATAAGTAAGTGTTTTTACCTTCTTGCAGCTATCCGTCGCTCGGTGGGAGCTGCTGTCATCAGTCGAGATGACAGTAATTATACAGAAGGCCTTGCTCATGTTCTCTGTCACTAAAATAGATTCTGTAAGCCATCTCCCCACGCAGCCACCAGAATAGACGCCTGAGCAAATGTGTCCACGCAAAATAGAAATGAATACAGCATACCTGACTGTGGCAATGGTTTCCCTGCTCAGTGTGATAACAGGGTTCATTTTCATTTCATTAATCTCAGCAGATGCATGTTCTTCTGGATATATAGGAATAGATAGCGTTGAGAAAGCTCTGTTTGTGACGCTGAATGTCGGGCAGCAGTGATCCTGAAGAGCTGCATGGTTATTTGTCTACAGCGTGTTTGACAAGCTCTAATCAAACACTGAGAAATATATCACTCCTCTCCGTGACAGCTCAGATATGAGTGATGGGAAACAGCGCTATTATTACTGTCCAACACTGAAGAAGAGGTCTACAGGCCAGAATATGAGGGGGAAACTCGGGCTGGTTTCTTTTGACTTGGGCCAGAAAGCAATCAGTCACCAACACCCTGAACACCAACAAAAGCTCTCCATCAAAGACAGTAGAGACAGAGTAAAAGCCACTGGAAACAGCTTTACTGTTCCTCCCGAGGACACATCTGTCATCCACATACGCCTCCGAGGCTGCTTTACTTCAGAAAAGTCACCATTAGATTCCAAAGGAAACTTTCTCAGCTTAATAATTTATTCCTCAGGAGGAATAGCTGTCATTTTATAATAGTTATTTTTCTCTAATGGTCCTCAGTGATATATGAATCCTCCAGAAGACTCGACATAGAATACAGCTAGTAAAGCACTTAAGAAAGTCTCAAAATCTAGTTTTATTTGTTGTCCATAAATTTGATAACTTGTGCTGTTAGATGACAAAGAAACTCACTTGTGGAGATTGATTTGTGGTGTATATTCATGTGTATTATATGAATATATATCTGAAGGGAACTGGCATTTAGCTGGAGACAAGGGATGTACCACCTCATACAAGCAGAGGTTTATTAAAAATGTAATGGAAAACAGCAAATTAATCAAAACATGCGAGTTATACTACGAACAAGGGAAGTGCAAACACAAGGCAGTCTATTAGAAACAAGAAAGAGCTATGAATACAAAAGAGAACAAGAAACTAAACCAAGCACAGGTGAGACTAATAGAAAGAGTAAGAGAAAAAAGGACAAGAAATTAATACTTTTATTTAGCAAAAATGCATTAAACTGATAAAAAAATTACAGTAAAGTCATTTATTATGTAACAAAATTTTTTTAATAAATGCTGATCTTTTGAATTTTCAATTCATCAAAGACCCCCCCCCAAAAAAATATATATATAAAAAATTTAATAAATAACTCACTGTTAGCAGCAAATTAGCATATTAGAATGATTTCTAAAGGAAAACAGCTATTTTAAGTTGTAATAATATGTCACAATATTGATACAGTATATTACAATATTACATTTTATTAAAAAAAAAATTATTGTATTTTTTGATCAAATTAATGCAGCCTTGTGAACATAAGTTGAACTGTTTTTAGGAGAAATATTGACCTGTCACCTCACAGGTCTGAGTTTGCAGAGGTGTGTGCTGTGTGTCCTGACGTCAGGATGTGTGTGTGTCTGTGGGGGGTGTGGAGGGGACCCCCGCTGGGCTCAGAGGGCTAATGAAGGCTGTGTTTGGAGCTGGGTGAGAGCGAGTGGGCAGGAGGGGACTTTAATTAGTACCACCTCGAGAGCTTGACCTTCTGCTCAAAGCCCTGGTGAGCCGCGCTCAGCTTCTTCCCCGGCAGAGAGACTGTATTATTGATAGAGGTGAGAACGGTCAGCAAACCAGGGAAACAATCACCACAAGCTTTTAAAACACGTACTGTGTATACATCTTTAGACAAACGCAAAACCAAGAATGCTCGTCTTAAAAGCGAAAGGAATTTTTTTCTGATGCACAAGCTTTCTCCTGAAGTCATTTTTTCCCAGACACGTTTATCTGTCAGATGTAAGCTATAAAAGTGAGGAGTGGGTGGACAAAGTGCTCTTAAGACGATCCATCTCAGCAGTGTCACACACAGAGCTGAAGGAAAGCAGCCCACGGGAGCAGACTCGACGTCCTGAAGACCACCTCTACTGCAGGAGCAAGTGTTTATGTGCTTACACACATTTGAGCAGCAATGAGTCAAAGGTGTTTGGCCAGAAATCAGCTTGTTACTCAACAAATGCAGCCAGACAGAGCTCTGCAGCTGTCAGTTTCGACTTTCGAAATAAGTGATAAAAGCTCAAATGTGTTTAATAGCTTTAGGGCATTGTACGATTCTTTCTTTTTCTTTTTTCTTGTGTGTGTGTGTGTGTGTTTGGTTGAATGTCACCAAAAATCATTGTTACATTTCACTAGAAATTTTTTATTTTATTTTAGTTAAGTCATTTTAGTTATATATTAATTTGAGTTATTATGAGATATTTTTACACACACACGTTTGTTTTGTGTAAAATGGGTTCATCCCATAGGTGTAATGGTTTTTATACTGTACAAACTGTATATTCTATGGCCCTACACCAACCCTACACCTAACCCTAACCCTCACAGGAAACTCTGTGCATTTTGTCTTTCTCAAAAAAACTCTGTATGATTTATAAGCGTTTTGAAAAATGGGGACATGGGTTATGTCCTCATAAGTCAACCTCTCCTTGTAATACCTGTGTCATACCCATGACATTATACAGAGTTGTGTCCTGATATGACACACACACACACACACACAAACACACACACACACAAACACGCATGCACGCACAGACACAAACATATACACACACACACACACACACATAAAGAAGAGATTTAAAAGATCATGTTTTTTTAAGAATTTTCCTCTGCTCACCAATTCTACACTTGTGTGATCCAAAAGCAGTAATATTGGGAAATATTTGTACTATTTAAAATAACTACTTTCTTTTTGAAAAAATATTGTAAAGTTTAATTGATTTTTGTGATCAATGCTAAATTTTCAGCATAATTTCTCCAGTCTTCAGTGTCACATGTTTAGTTTAGCAGCTTTAGTTAGTTTTAGGATTTTTTGGTGGATGAGGGCTTTTTGGAAAGCGTCTGGCCAATCAATGTCTACTTACCTCACGATTAGTACCAGTTGTGCTGGTTAGACCCTGAGTAGGAGTAGGAGCTAACTTGGTTCTTGAAAAAGACAGTGTGGACTGTGAACAGAGATTGGAAACTAAAAGAGGATAAATCGGTTGTCTAGAAAGCAAATTATACCATTTGGTTTTGTCAAGTGACTGATGACTGAGGAATACTGCTTCGAGCAGCATCTCTTCCCACTGAACTGAAGCAGCGTAGATGGATGTCTGTTTGTGTTGTGGTCTGTTAGCTCTGGACCTACAGAAGCTGAGAGAGTGAACCAGAATGCCAGAAAGGTTTGAGGAAAACATTTATTTTCAAACCCTTCTGACTCAGTCCTCCCAGCTGTGCAGAGAATTTGATCTAGTCCTACTTTAATTGGATTTCTGAGACTGAAATATTTGATCTGTCTGTTCGTTTTCCCTGGATGCCTGAATACACAGCCAGTCCATTGCTGCATGGGTTATGACAAAGACTTGTGCATTTATATGAAATAATCTCTATAATAAAGTATGATAAGCACTGTAGTGTGTGGGTTTGAAGTCTGTTTGAATGCAGCGCAGGATTAGAGTCTGGGTGCAGTCAATGGTGTGTGTGTGTGTGTGTGTGTGTGTGTGTAAGAGCAGTCACTCACTCCAGAAGATTGCAGAAATAATCCAGCATCTCTGATGGCTCCAGGCCTGCCAGGGATTTACACTCCAGCATACATGTCCATCCTCTTTTCAAAAACAGGGCTAACTCATGTGCTCCATATGCCACACAACACCCAAATGAGCAGAGGAGCATCATACGGGCCTGTACTCAGTGCAGCCCAGGGACAGACTGGTAGAGATCTAGTGTTGGCTTCAACAGGGTTCATACAAGGTCCTTGAAGTGCTTAAAGAGCATGCATTTAGTTTAAGACTACACATGTACAAAATCTGAATTTAGATTGAATAAGTATGGACTTACCATGCTTGGAACTAAGATACTTTTTCTAAAAAGCGTAGGGCCTATCATGGTCATATCATGAAAGTACTGGATGCTTACCCAAGCTGCTGTTCAATATGAGCTCGTAGTGGTGTTTTTACACACAATTCTGTATATGCCCAGGTTTATGCATCACCAATCAGTTAAAAAAATACAAAAATAAATAAGGTCCAGTGCTGGTTTTCTCCATTAGATCAGTGAGTAGTCTTCTACTGTTTCAAGACATTATTTCACAGGAAATGCAGAACACAATTAAGGAGTAAAAGGTGAACTGTGACGAGTTGGGAGTGTTCTTCTGTGTAGAATTAAAGTCGTCTCAGAAAATACAGCTCTGCTCAGTTTAGTCTCCTGTGTTTGTGACCTATCAGGACTCACAGGGCACTTCAAAGCTTTATCCACTCATTTGTTAATGTTCAGCTGCCGTTCTGCAATCTCTCTTACATTTATTGTCACTGCAGCCTAGTGGAAACTATCTGGGTATCTCATGCATATACAGGAAATGTGCATAATGTACACATTACACATGCATGCATACTTCAGAAATAGTAAAAGCAGTATGGTAGTATGTTCATTTGAACAGGCCTGTAGATTCGCCTGAATAAAAGCATAATCTCTTACCAGGAGAGTGGATGTTCAGCCATGTGTAGTTTGTTATTGTGTTATGAGGCACCTAAAGCAGACATGTTCTGTGGTTCTCTTTCTAAAATTTGTTCGGTATCTCACTATGGGACTGCCTCAGGCGTGGCCGATCACGGAAGCACCAATAACACCACGTCTGCCAACCATGGCAGAACAATCGCTGCAGCGATCAGGGAGTCCTGCTCCCTGTATATAAACTGCAACTACCTGCCATTTCGTCATTCTCGTTCTCTTCCCCGTGAAGATTTCGGAAGCTGTCCTCAGCAGACTTGGAGAAAAATTGCTAAACAATTTATCGACGGAGCCACAAGGTAACGCCCCAGACGCAATATATTCTTAACGTTTGTCGAGTGACCTAACAATTAGAGTAAGATAACTAACGCGTCAAGGGGAGTTTTCTACTTTAAGTTTCTCTACTTATTTATTTTTCCGAGTTTTTGCCACGCTCACCATGCCCCAAAAAGGTAGGAAAAGAGCTCTCTGTCGCAGCACAGCTCCGTACTAGTTGTCACGTTGTGGTGGGCTTACCGTACGAAGAGAGTGCAGGCTTCATGGCCACTGCAAAAGAGCCGGAGAGCCCCGGAGGACAGGGCCGTCCTCCTCTGCATCTCCTGCATGGGTGCTAAACACGCTCAGGCAGCGTTGACCGACCCCGAGGGCTGTCACCACTGTGCAAAGTTCTTGGTCAAAACCTGAGAGCGAAGGCTTCGCATTGCAGTAGCTGGGAAGTCGGACCCATGCCTCTCTGCTCAACCCAGAGAGGAACCGATTGATTGTCCACAGGCCTCCAGCTCCTGGGGTGAGATGATGGAGAAGGCGTCACCCGTCCTTCCCCCGCTGTTTGAAGATCCGTTAACGGGAGAGGAAGATGACGAAGTTTTGTTGACCATCCTCAAGGATGAGGATGACGATGATGAAGATGCTATTCTTCCCCCGATGCAGTCGTGTCCGCCGAGTGCACAGGATGAGAGCTCACCCTCCCCTGTGCAGACGGATACAGATCTTATCGAGGTCTATCGCAGGGCAGCGGCTAGACTGTCGATCGACTGGCCATCCCAACCAGCAGATAAAGGAGCTGAAAGAGACTTGTTTGACGGAAAGAGACTTCCGTCATGTCTCCCTCCACTAAGGCAGTTTATTCCAGCCATCCCGGCTTGTGTGGCTGAAATGAAGAGGTTTTGGAATAAGCCTTTTTCCCCCCGAGTATCTGTTAAGGGCTTCTCGGGCTAGATGTCCAGGGAATGGAGAATTTGGGGATGGCAGATCCTCCCCCTGTAGAATCATCTGTGGTGAATCATTTGCATCCGAGCTGCAGGGCAGCGTTCTCTTCAACCGGGGCTTCATTGCCAGGGAAAACAGAGCGCTTCGCCGCTTTTGTTTTTCAAAAGATATATCAATCCTTTGCACTGGCCACACATGCTTTGAACGTGACGTCCCTCCTTACAGCCAATCAAGCAGAGTTATTAGAGGAGATGGGGCGTCAGCTGGAGATATGCGTCATTGCAGAATTAAACCTGCACACGTCCCGCGGAGCAGTTAAAGTTGCGGTCGGAGTATGGGCTTAGGTTGTGAGAGAGAGATCGCTATGGCTGGGTTTGTCAGGCCTCTCTGACAAAGAAAAAGTGGAGGTTTTGGATGCCCCTATCGATCCGAAGGCCATGTTCGGCGCGACGGTAACAGCTATGTATTCGAGAAGAAGCATTCGGAGTAGCATTTGAGGTCTGTCTTCCAAGAAAGTCGGCAGCTCGTCCTTATCACCCAAGCTGTCCGAATTTCAAGCCTTTAGGTAGAGGAGGTCATTCGTATTATCAACCTTACCGTCCTGCTCCGCCACAACAGCCAGGAAGCGCGGGCCCTCAGTCAAAGACTGGCTTCGTGAAACCGAAACAATCGTTCGCTGCAGCAGCGAAACACCGGTCGCCCCCCCCAGGGGAACAAAAAGAGGCGGTCGACCTGAGACATCAGCTTGGCAACAAGAAGGGTTTGGAGACAGCACTCAGGGTTTCTCTGTCCCATCCCTTCAAAACGATTCCTTTCTCCCTCCCGCGGGGAAATGAAGAAGGAATTTAAATGTGCAAAGTGTTCATGTGGGCAGTTCAAAGTCCAGTGTTCACGGGGAAATGGCACATGTTCACCTGGCGCCCCCCAAAGAATTGAGTGCAGAGTGCGAGTCGCACCAGAATGCATGAGTGCTCTCTGTCATTGGAGAGCCCCGTCTTTTCTCAGGACAGGATGTCCTCTGGGTCCTGTACTATTGAGGAAAGTGGTGACAACAGATGCATCTCTCACGGGCTGGGGGGCAGTGTTCGAGGGCAGAACAGTGAGGGGAGTTTGTTCTTCGGCACTGAGAGAGAAGCATATAAATTTTCTAGAACTACTTACAGTGTTACTAGCTCTGAGACATTTTGTGCTTTTTCTCAAGAATCATCACGTTTTGGTCAGGACAGACAATACAACGGTGATAGCCTACATAAACCGACACGGAGGAGTGCGTTCTCACAAGCTCCATTTGTTAGCGAAAGACCTGATTATGTGGAGCAGCAGGAACCTCCTGTCATTACGAGCGACGCATGTTCCAGGAATAATGAACATGGGAGCAGACTTACTTTCCAGAGGGAATCCTCTGTACGGAGAGTGGAGACTCGCGCAATGTCCCCTGTTCTTCTCTCTGGTGGGCAACGATGCACCGTTGGGTGTGGATGCACTAGCCCACGAGTGGCCAGACGTATTACTTTATGCTTTCACTCCGTTGAGCCTGATCGAGCCGACACTACTGGCCTGGGAGACTTTGGGTGGCAGAGACTGCGCAACTGCTCTACGACCAGCCATGGCCATTATCAGTGCACAGGGATCTCCTCTCACAAGCACGGGAGGAAATATTTCACCCTTCCCCTCAGAAAACTAGCTCTCTGGGCCTGGCCTGTGAGAGGCTAAATCTGGATGCAGCTGGGTTACCTCCAAAAGTGATTGAGACAATTCAGAACGCGAGGGCTGCCTCAACGCGCTCTTTATATAATCTCAAATGGAGGGTGTTTGAGGGTTGGTGCGCAGATAGGAACATTGTTCCTTTCTTGTGTTCAGTTTCAGATGTGCTGGTCTTTTTACAGGACCTTCTAGATGAGGGCAGAGCCTTTTCTACGGTTAAGGATTATCTGTCGGCTATCTCGGCATGTAACGTGGGTATTAATTGGGGTACTATTGGCCAGCACCCTCTCGTCTGTTGATTTATGAGAGGTGCACATCGGTTACACCCAGTGTCAAAGCCGCTGGTCCCGCCCTGGGACCTGTCCATGGTTCTGAACGCGCTCTCAAAAGCCCCTTTTGAACCCATTGATAAAATTGCCTTGAAGCTACTAGCTCTAAAGACGGCTCTGTTGCTCGCTCTCACTACAGCAAAAGGGTGAGTGAACTACATGCTTTATCAGTTCACTCCTCATGTATGATGTTCGCTCCGGGTGTTCAAAAAGTCACTTTTAGAACTAACCCTGCGTTCGTACCCAAAGTGTTTGATCACGCTAGGGCAGTTCAATCAGTGAACCTGATAGCTTTCCATCCACCACCCTTTGCATCCCCGTAGGAGGAGAGGTTACACAGTTTATGTCCTGTTCATACTCTGCATATGTACGTTCAGAGAACTCATACACTTCGTAAGAGCAATCAGCTGTTTGTCTCGTGGGCTGATTCTTACAGAGGAAGACCTATCTCCCGTCAACGCCTTTCCCATTGGGTGGTGGAGGCTATCGTATTATGTTACAATAATTTGAATTTGGAGCCCCCAATAGGACTACGAGCACACTCTACTAGAGGTATGGCTAGTTCCTGGGCTCTGTTTAGAGGCATCTCTATTCAGGATATTTGGGCAGGAGCCAGCTGGTCTTCTCCGCACACATTTGCTCGTTTTTATAGACTGGATGTGACAGAGACCTCTCTGGCCCATTCAGTTCTAGAAGTGAGTAGTCAGGTTGTATAATGCAATTTTATTAAAGGGTGAATTCCTCATATTGTTCTGTTTTCACCTCCGTCGGGAGCTATGATTCAGATAATTACTCAGCCTTTCTTAGTCTGCTTCGTCAGCATATCGGCAATACAGGAGTTGTCTATATCCCATAGTGAGATACCGAACGAATGTTAGAAAGAGAACATTAGGTTACTAACGTAACCCCGGTTCTCTGATAACATGAAGTGAGGTATCTCACAAACATTGCCCTCCTTGCCTGTTCTGCACGGAGAAGAGATATGCGAGAATGACGAAATGGCAGGTAGCTGTGGTTTATATACAGGGAGCAGGACTCCCTGATCGCTGCAGCGATTGGTCTGCCATGGTTGGCAGACATGGTGTTACACGCCTGAGGCGGTCCCATGGTGAGATACCTCACTTCATGTTATCAGAGAACCGGGGTTACGTTAGTAACCTAACGATCTGTTTCTGATTGTAAGAACACGGCACACACTCACACTTTTCCTTGGACATTGGACAATGTTTTTGTATTTGTGACGAGTGGGGTGGGGCCGAGAGACGTGGGAACACACCTGTTCGACCCACCGGTCTTGAGTCCCACGGAGGAGATGGAAGGATATAAAACTGGAGCGACGACAGTGAAGGACGAGAGAGGACCAGGCCTGGGTTTTAGTTTTTTTGGTTTTTATTTGTGCGCGTCAGTCGTCCGTGAGAGGCTGACGTGCTGTTTTGTCTTTATTTTCTCATTAAAATGTAATTTAATTGTCTGCCAGGTTCCCGCCTCCTTCTTCCCGATGATTATGAAGGTTTATTGTTACAGTATTGTTGTATAGTAAATACATATTTTGTCCACATTGTATTCTCTTACACACTCACCCAAGTGTGTGAAGGTGTTGCTAGTTTGGTGAGAAAAACATAACTAATTCAATATTTTCTGACAGATCTTCATATATCATGCAGTTCTGCTTCTCGGATAGATGTTTGTAGTCTGAGCAGGACTGTCTCTAGTGGGTGGAAAGATGGGATTTATGGAGCTAACAGCAGGTTATGTTCAAAGAATACATTGATTTGGATACTTGCTAACCCTGAAAGTTGCCTCAGTTTGTTGTTTTTTGATCTTCTAGAAGATTTAAACTTTCCAAAATGCCTCTCAGGTCTCTAGTGTTGCTTTGTATTTATAAGCTCATAGATAACAAAGGAAAGTTCCTACAAATAAAATAAATAATAGTGGCGATAAAAGTGACTCTTTTGGTATGAAACTGAGGAGTGGCTATGGTTTGCATGTTTGCTGTCTGTACTATTGCTATGTGGATTTTTAGTTTGTTTCTAGTTTCTGTTTTCCTTGTCTTTGACTGTTTCCATCACGTTAATCCTTTTAATCAACCTTATTTTTCATAGCACCACAACTGTTTTTAACTTGAATGCAGCTTGATATTGCAAACTGGTATTTGTTATCAAATTATTTTGATTTATTATTAATATCTTAAACTGGTTTGTAGAGCAAATAGGTTTACAGTTTACAGCACTTTTTTATTCTCCTAGTTATTTATCAATAGCTGCTAATGATTCAGAAGTCTCACATTCACAGCGTACTCCATTATTCGAAAATGAAGGTGGATATACGGCCGGGGAGGTCTCCTCCTTCTGTTTGATGCTTTTCAGTTTTTCAATGTATTATTTGATTAATAAACCCTGAAGTCATGAGCAAACACAATGATAAACTGGACAGTTTAGATCAGTCCAACTGGAAAATCAGTAATAGTCAGAAACCGGTTTAGGCCAGCATATTTCAGAGGCTAAAAGAGAAAAGACACAGGTTCAGTAATCACATTTTCTGTTGTAGGAAGAATAAATTGCATTGAATGTGTGTCTATCTATAATAATAGCTTGATCTTTTGTAACTGGATGAGGAATAGGACATTTAACACTTTCAGAAACCTTTCAAAGGCTACTACTATACACTATAGGCACTAATATGTGTCTTTAAAGTACAAATATACTGTACATCTTTTAGGGCTAAATAAGGTACAGATACATACCTTTAAGCTGAAGTATCTTCGTATAATGATCCAGTGACAGCTTTTTTTTTTTTTTTTTAATTCTGAGCATCTAGGTTTCTAACAGTTTTTTCTCATATCTGAAGCAGTAAGAATAAGGGTCTTTTTTTAATCATTGCTATATCTAGAGCATGTTCATGAGCAAGTATGAGGCCTCAGGATTTTGTTGTCCCTTTAGTTTTATGCTATTGTGCAGTTTCTAGCCCTTCATCTCGTTTTCCTATCGCTGCACACTAATGCTGCATTGTTCAACACCATGAATGCAGATAAGGTGTGTATAAAAAGGAGACTGGTTTATCTCGTGCAGTCCTGACCGACCGATCACATGAATCTGCATGCATTGCTCTATCTGAGTGTGTGCGCTCCTAATTAAGAATGCAGAAATCTATAGGAGTTCACCGGTGTCTGCAAAATACTGCAGCCCTCCAGCAACTCTATTGATACACATTATGTGTGCCATGCACATACATTAAGCGTGGTGTATATTCATTTGTGGAGCTTGCTAAAGCAAATATCTCTTACTATTGATTAGTTAGCAACACCCTATTACCCACCTATAACAACCTGGTACGGTTTAGGCTGCATCTTCAACACATCAAGAAGGTGGATTGTGTTCTTTTAGAGCTGATGCTAGCAGTACATTAGCACCTCTGGACAGTATAATTTCATGCTATAATTTATCTGAGATCCGAGAGGGAGAGCTTTTCATGAATAATCAGCTCAATAAGAAGCAGTCTGGGGTGTAATGTCACAGGTTTGATCACCACAGATGAATCCTGGACTCCTCTTGCACCCTTGGCCTTAGCATCTGTCGATATATTTCCCTTTTTATTGATGAAGAAGGAAGATCTGTGCATGTCTTATTCTCTAACCCCCAATTTCCACCAGATGCGGAATGGCTGCGGAACGGCTCCGCTGCGTGACAGCTCCGTGTTCCGTCGTCCGTCAATACCCACCAGGTCCGTATTTGTTGCGAAACGGCTGCGGTCATGACTGACAGCTGACGTCACGATGCCCCATGTAATCTCGCGAATTCTGGTGTGATCGCGCGATATGTAGTTTCTATAAACAGAACTACCAAACCAGGAACAGTTTTCCATCCGAAGGAGTATAGGATAGAACTCTTTTCTTTTCTCTTTTCATTTCTTCATCCATCGTGTCAACGGGGTTAACTTCAACAAGCCTGTCTCTGCCCATTATGACGTTTTCAAGGTGTAGTGTAGGGAAATATGAGCGCGTGTATTTTATTTTGAAAATTAAACGGATCTTTTATTTTGTTTCTGGCTGTTCTGGGGGTAAGGCAACAAGCAGTGCGTTTAAACCACTCAGCAGTTTACTGACAGCATCATACATGTTTACAGTATCCAAAGATTCACATTAAACTTATGCACAAAACTGGAATATCACATAAAACAATGACCAATGAGTCAAAGAGAACAAAAGCGTCACTTCCTGGTAGACTGGCACTAAATATCCCTAAGAAAACTAGGAGAAGCCACTGAATATATATATTTTCATATATGATAAATGACCTGCTCTTCAGAGAGAGCAGACGTAACACAATAAATGCTGTCAATGCTTTCGTCCTTTTTGTGAACGAGATCGTAGCACATTACTTTTTCGATGCACATGAATTTATTCAGTAAATGTGTTTCCATCGTAGTTTATGCAAATTTTTTCTTTATGAACGAAAATTAATAGAAAGTGATTCCAAAAAGAAAGTTTCTCTGTGCTTTTATCACTAAAGCTGTAATGTGGACTGAGAACGATTTTTATTAATTGTTATCGTCCTTGGTGTGAACAAGCCTTTATTTTGTTGAACTCAAAGATATAATTTTTAAAGACTCTTCCTGCAGCATTCATATCTGTGAAGAGCCACACAAACAAAACAACAGCAAAAGTATCACGATATAAGTAGGCCACACAACTCATTTATATGTTTGTTCAATTCACAAATGCTGTTCAGATGCATCATACGAGGTCTGATGACAAATGCTTTTAGATCTATGCATGCGCAATATGAAAACAGAAAGAGAGGAAAAAAACATTTTCTATAATATATGGACCTATATATTTTATATTGAGACTTGTTAAAGCACTTGTATATCATTGCTCTTTTGTTGATTTAGATTGCTTCCATTGTCCTCATCTGTAAGTCGCTTTGGATAAAAGTGTCTGCTAAATGACTAAATGTAATGTAAATGTATATTGTGCATAATTTTATGTTTTATTACAATATACTTATATAATTTACAATATTATATAATGTATATATATATATACTGTGTGCGTTAATTTATTTTATTGTCATCTCACATAAAATGTTTTTTTTCTTATTCTTCTTTATGCAACAGGATGTTTTCTATAATGTATTTCCATAATAAAAATACATATGTGATATGTGTTATATATTTAGCATCAACAAATATAATTCTTATTCGCAGTGATTAAAGATTAACAATAAAATGAAAAGACTGAAAAATTATTGCACAACCACCAATTAGGTGACCATATGCACTAAGTGTGCAAATTTTCGACAGTAAAATTTCGACAGTAGAAGAAAGAAGCAATATGACACACTTTTCCTTAGCACCTGTTTCCATACTGCCTCGTCATTCATCGCTCTGTTGAGAATGTCTTGTGTTAACCTTGAACATACTCTGAGTTGACTGAACTTAGTCCAGGACACATTTTAGGAACCAGCATCTCCAACCCGATCTCATGGCAATTCATACATTTTTGACAAGGTTGTTATTTGTATGAATTCATATGACTTACATCATACAAAAAACACAAGCACATGGCCAGCAAAACAATCACAAGCCATGTGCTTGAACAAAACAAGACATGAACACGCCGTTAATTATAATACTCATAAGTCACTTGTTGACATGAAAGATGAAAGCATGCAGCTAATGAAAATCACAAGACATAACATGAAAATATACAGCCGAAAACATGAGCAACAACACAAGACAAAAAGAGCACGTGGCCGAAGTGATGTAGTTTTCTGCATACTGGTCGATAAATATATATGAAAGAAGTCAAAACGGTTGGAGAAAGGACATAAACCAGGAACCCGCACAGAAACTGTTGTTCTGTGAGCTTCAGACATGTGTGCTGCACGCAAACAGATGCAAGTTCTTTCCGTTCTGAAATCGTTTAAAATCACATTAAAGAGGTCATATGATGCGAGTTCAAGTTTTCCTTTCTCTTTGGAGTGTGTTACAAGCTGTTCATGAATAGATAAAATCCATAAAGTATCAAACCAAAAGAGATATTCTTAATACAAGTTTGGACTTGTCCACATCCTCCTGATAAGTCTTAAACATGCCCCCGCGTCACCGTAACGATGTGGGAAGATTTGCATAACGCCGCCCAAATGTTCACGCAAAGAAAGAAGGCATAACTTTGATTCTCGCAGTTGCCACCATGTTGTGGATAATGTGTATTTACAACACTGTTCCAGAACAGTTCAACCCAAATATTCGGAGTTGAGCAACACATTTTATGGAGGTCTGTTTCCTGATCCTGGGAGAGTAGACTACACCGCCGGCTGTTCTGACTCGCAGACTGTAAGTGTGTTTACATATGAAAAAGAATTGCCACTGACGATTCAGACGTGAGTTTTGAGCAGTGTAGAGTAGTGCTTGTTGTTTGTCGCCTCTCCAATCAGAAATGCAGACATGGTATTGTGTTTATGTGGCGCAATGCAACGCAACACATTAAAAGACAGTACATGTCATTATAATCCCTAATTATGTCCCCACTGGAAGCAACAAATGGCTTGTTTGTAATGGGTTTTGTGGTTTGTGTTGTTTTGCTCGTTGGTCTCTTTTCTTCAGTCGAATTCAGTTTACATCGTCATAACGTCCAGAGTCAAAGAAGACAAAGGCTGATGCTTTATCTCGCATTCATGCTTCAAAGCCACATCCCTTCAGATAAGAACATATGTATGGCAAGGACGTAACTTTTCCGTCACATTTGGGTTAATCAACCGAGAGTTCAGGGTATATGCAGGGGCGGAGTGGCCATCTGGACGTTCTGGAGAAGTTAAGTGCAGGTCTTAAAAAGTCTGTAAAGCTCTTACATTTTATTTTAAAAATCCTTCAGTTAACCGGTTATCTTATGGAATATAAGAGATAAAATGCTGGCCCTTGTCACTATCAAAGTTGCTCATCCCTGCTATAGAGCATATAGCCTATGAGCACTATGTTAATATCACAGGACACCCCTAGTCTGAACGTTCACTGCTATTTATTACTCTGCATTTCTGACATGAATATTCCCTTCTTTCATAAAGAGACAGCAGCGATTCGGTTAACTTTTAAGATCTAGGCCTACTGACTTCGAAAATAGAGTTAATGAAATCGCCTGTAAAGGCGGGCTTACACGGTGCGAATTCGGATGGTCGGAAGATTGTCCCTGTCGGAGAGTCCCTGTAAACTACATATGCGTGTGTGAGAGAGAGAGCGAGAGAGAAAGAGAGAGAGAGAGAGAGAGAGAGAGAACTAAAAAGGCATTGGTACACGTTGCTAGAAACATCATACAGCGCTCGCTGTTCCTGTCAGACTTCAGCGAGTTTATCCTCCTGGTCAAAAGTCCACAATCGCCGTGACGCTGCCGTCTTCGCCTTTCTTCTTCTGTGGTTTTCCTAGTTCGTGATTGGTCAACTTCAGATAAATCAACAAATCGGCTCGTTCAACCGCACACATCTAACGAATTCAAACCGATAGCTCACGAACTTTTTAGACATGTTTAAAAATGATGGGGAGGTCGGGAAGTGCTCGTAAACCACTCTGCTTGGCTCGTAATTCATCGCACATGATATGAGCCGCGACCATACGAGCATACGCGATTTCCACACGATTGAAAAAAATCGCATGCGAACTCGTATGACAGCAAAAATCGCACCGTGCACGCCCGCCTTAAGGTGATAAGTCTAATTAACATGACACACACACACGCAGAGAGAGAGAGAGACATGTGAATACTCAAATTGAAGAGTTCTCTTGTTTCAGGTTTCTAGATTCTAGGTTTATGCTTATTATTGTCATATTATACATTTTTCATTCTGCTCTTTCTATAGATTTCAAGTATTTTAGTTCATACAGTAATACATTTATTTCAATTCCCTAAAAAAAAAAGAAAGAAAACATATTACTTGTAATGGTTTTACTGGTTATAATGATATTGTATTGGTTTTAATGGAAACGGTAACAGTGCCTGCTGGTCTCTACTGGTAATTGGTCTCCTTCTGTTGGTGGCTTTTGTTAAAACCATTAAATCCTAATGTAATATGTCCCAAAACACACTACATGATGCCATTATTTAATGGTTTTAATGGTTAAAAGTTGATGGTTTGTAGTGGAAATCATTAGAATTTCTGTGCTGGTTTCTATTGTTTTCGTCAGCAGGGTCACCATGGGTTTTGTGATTTAAAGCGCTGCCAAGTATTCTGGGATATTGAGCCTAGGGTGGCCCTATTTGAAATCTGAGATGCTTGCTGGGAATTGTAGTTCACTGATCTGACAGACGTTAAGTTAACCTTGCTTTCTGGCATACACTTCAGCAAATTTACCCATTAACATGATCATAAATGGTTTCTTTTCTTTTTTCTTTTTTCTTTTTTTTTAAATAAGTGCATACCCTCAGATCCTGTCAGTTCCCAAGATAGGACAGCTATGATTTCTTAAATTGGCATGTCCCTATTCAGAGTGGAGGTTCTATGAAAAGATATCATAAAAGTAGTCATTCTAACTCTTATGTGAATGCTAGATGTCAGTGTCAGTGGATGATGATGATTCATATTTGATTAAGAATACGTTCAGTCTAATTTGATGTTTAACAAGATCTGGAGTGGATTGTGAGGACGTGTATTCTTGGAGGTTGTGTTTGGGTGTGTGTAAGTCACTTTGATGCATTATTGATGCAGTCAGCAGGTAGCGAGGGCCAAAAGGGGTGTGAATTGGCTACATTTAAGAGTCCATTAATGCAAGCGTCCTGCTGCAGCTAGATTAATGGCCTGATTGCGGTCTAAAAAGCTCCATCAGACGGTACTGTGTCTACTGCTCGTGCTGAGTCTGCCTCTCCAGTACAGCACACTGACAGTATTTCAGGAGTCAAAGAGCTGTCTTTTCCAGTTAATATATTCCCATATGCACACTACTGAGCAAAGATCTTAACGTTTCAAGCTCAATTATGTTTACAGCCATTTATTTGAGTAATATGTCTTTATTTGCTTCTAAGATCTTTATTTGTTTTTAAATTAATACTAACCCATCAAGTTGCTGCAGTGTACTAGGCCAATGAGCTACATTATCTGAGTTAAAGGGGTGGTTCGGGATTTTTGACATCGGACCTCATTTTTAGGTCAGCCTGTTTGTTATTCATCAGTGGAGACATTTTTTTTTTTAAATTATCCAGTCCTTATATTTGGATAGTTGGCCGATGCTAGGCTAGCGCGAGTCAATGGGTATATGTTAGCCAGCCATTAAAAACCGTTTTACCCACTCCACAGTGCACCAAACGCAAATCAATTATAACACTAGACTATCGATGCAAATGTCCGTTGAGAGAATAATGTTAGAAATCAAACTTACCTTTCATCTCAATGATCCTAAAGGAACTAGTTTCTCAGCCGCTGCTCCGGTTAGTAATGATCAGTGTGCCAGCGGCAGGTAAATACACTTGCGTCATGTGTGGACCGGCTCACTCGGTTGCCTAGGTAATCAATATCACTCCGCTGCTGCTGTCCACAAGGCTTATGATTACAGAGAACAAATTATAACTAATGCAATGTGATGAAAGGTAAGTTTGATTTCTAACATTATTCTCTCAATGGACATTTGCATCGATAGTCTAGTGTTATAATTGATTTGTGTTTGGTGCACTGTGGAGTGGGTAAAACGGTTTTTAATGGCTGGCTAACATATACCCATTGACTCGCGCTAGCCTAGCATCGGCTATCTATCCAAATATAAAGACTGGATAATTAAAAAAAAAAAAAATGTCTCCACTGATGAATAACAACCAGGCTGACTTAAAAATGAGGTCCGATGTCAAAAATCCCGAACCACCCCTTTAAGAAATTGGGTATTCTCATTACATTTAATAAATGCAATATTTACTTATTTATTTATTGACTTACTTGCTTACTTATGGGGATGTCAAGTGTTACTGTAATTCGTGGACAAAATTAAAGTTTTTTACAATCATGACATTAATATCAGAACCCAGATGTTTTGTTTTGTTTTGTTTTTTTAAGCCCATGAAAAACTCATAACCAATGATCAAATTGCACTTCATTCATTCATTCATTCATATTTTATTTTATTTTGGTGCACATTTGGTGTACATTTTCAAAATGATCAGTTCAAAAATCCAAACTAATCACATTTGAAGCACTGCTGGTCAACCTTTCTAAACCAAAGCTCATTCTTTCATTGCAGATAAATAGTTTAGACATATTGTACATATTCAGTACATGTTCAGTACATATAAAAGCTGTTTCAAACAGAACTAACAAATATTGCTACAAGTGTGACTGCATCATATAATAATTGCTGTTAATAATGTTCATCGTCTGGCTGACTACGTCTTGTATTATTTTTTCAGAAAAATCCTGTCATAGGCACAAACTGACAGTTACCACTTATAAGGTACTACTAAATATTGTAGAAACGTAATTTTCTGTAAAGTTGCTTTGTAATGATTTGTATCGTAAAAAGCGCTATACAAATAAACTTGAATTCAATAAACTTTAACTGTTTCAAAACACTTTTTTTTCAATATGCATCAAGAACATTTGTCTTAATCACCAAAACACAACAGAAGGATTTTCTTTCAAATGAATACTTTTATTAATCAGTTTATTCAAGAGCAAACAATGCATGACGTGTTTCAAGTCATCTATACTAACAGATGTTACAGTAATATAGGCTATAGCTGTCATACTAGTAAATACACTTAAAAAAATAAAAACAAAAATTCCCTCAAATAGTGAATGTGTTGACTGAATAGTGTTCCTGTAGCTCAATTGGTAGAGCATTGCACTATCAAGCACAAGGTTGGGGGTTTGATTCCCCGGGAACACCTGAATGCACTGTAAGTCGCTTTGGATAAATGCGTCTGCTAAATGCAAGTTTGATAGTAGCAGCATTATGAAAGGCATTTACTGTGAATTAAATGAATACATAAATGAAAAACCTACTGTTTGTTGTTTTAAAAGGATATTTTGTGTTTGTACTAACATAATTTAAGAAACGCGCTGAAATTAAGATTGTAATAAGAATGCAATAAGAGTTCTGATAATGTACGACCTGCTTGTGAAACTTGCACCAAAACAAACAACAACAAAAAAACTATAATAATCCAATACGAAACATACTGGGAAATACTGGGAAAATCAACCAACGTGAAGACAAACAACACACAAATAACAAATGAAACCCACGGTTATAAACACACAGACTAAATGAGGAACTAAACAAGGAACAGGTGAACATAATCAGTTACAAAAACCAATCAGGACATTCAGAAACCTGGGCAACCAAAGAAACAGGAACTAAACACATGAAACAAGAAACAGGTGAACATAATCAGTTACAAAAACCAATCAGGACATTCAGAAACAGGAACTAAACACATGAAACAAGAAAACCAAAATAATAGAATATCAAAATAAGAGTCTCTGAATGAAGTTCTGAAAGTGGTGTGGACTGCTATTAATATTGAGGTTTTTTTTTTAGAACTTTTATCTTTATTGTTATCATTCTTTATGGGTGCAGATACATGAATTGAGCTGTCCTTCACGACTTTAGACTAAGGGTTTGTTCAGAGACCGGGTCCTCTATATGAGCATTAGCAGTAGTAACACCTGTGTGTGAGTGTGTGTGGCTGATACTGAGTGAGAGAACTCAGGAGGAAACAGAGAGAGTCAGACTGGAGTCAGATGATGGAAGTGACAGAGTGAGAGTGAGAACGAGGAGAATAAGGAGATTAAAGCAGCAGGACTGGATTAGTTCTTGGGTTTTAATGATGCAAATGGAAAAGTTAATGCCGTTGATCTCTCCACTCACTGACACACTTTCATTGATGGTTTATAGTCCTCTCTGAGGTCTCTGATTTTAGCATGATTTTCAGTTTAGTCTGTATTAAATCAAATGATGTGCAGGGGATTGTGGGAGCAGAGCAAGCTGTGAGAAAAATCAGAGACTTTCTCAGTTTTATGCAAATAAGATGCGATAAGAGCTAAACACAGTAGGGTGCCTGCGTTTTTTTTTTTTTTTGGTTCACACCTTTGTTTCATTATTGATTGAGTCAGCAGGTAATAAACGCTAAAATATGTGGTGTGACTGCATGTCTTACACACTGATATAACTATAACATTTAACAATACGCTTTTGTGTTAACAGAAAAGAAAACAGGCTGGAAAATCTTCTCTGACAAGAATTTTTAAATAAATACACTGCAAAAAACTCTTCTTCCTTACAGTTTTGTCTTGTTTTACTTTGCGAATATCTAAAGATTATTAAATCAAGACAGATTCACTGGAGATGCAAAAATGACTAAAGATCTTGTTTTCTAAGAAATTTATCCAAATGAATTGAGTTTATGAAGTCAGAACTTCATTTTGTTCTTTTCCATAAGACCAAATATCTTCACTTTGATTCCCAAGTAAATGTAGATTATATTTATGTAAGGAAGTTTAAATATTTGTATTGGAAAACAAGACAAAAATACTGAGATTAATTCAAAAATACTGTCAATAAAGTATAAGAGCCGAATATCCTGCAGTGTTTTTAGGGCTTTATACACCCTGTTAGACCCCCATGACAGGGAAATCTGAGAAGCCATTAGCTTTTGGGACACTTTTGGTACATTTCAAGAAGATTCAGCTGTGCTCTCTCTGAAAGGCAGTCTAAGAACAGACTACCAAAAAACAATCAAGTTAAGCTGAGAGAGAGTTGGCCATTAATAAATGTGAGCACTGGGTAAAAAAAGAGCTTTCTGATTAAAGTGCAGCTCTTCTCCTGCGTCAGCAGAAAATAAGCGAAACGACCCACAATTATCTGCTTAGTCAGAGTGTCTATTTCACAGCTGTGCCAAATTCACTTGAAAATGTTAACAGCACAATTTTGTGATTGTGGGTTGGATTCCTGGTCTTCATGAATAACATATGTTATTAAACAGAGAAGATCACCGAGCAAGTTTTATACACACTACCCAGAGGAAACATGTAATGCTCAGAGGCTAATTATCTTAAGGAGACTAGTGGTGATACTCGAATCTGTCTTTTTTGTTTGTTTTTGTTTAAACGGTCTTATTTTTTTCTCCTAAATTTACTTATGAGACTAATGACTAATGAGACATGAGAAAAATTCTGAGAGAAATGGACTGAAAACTTGAGAATAATTTGTGGCAATATAGAGATCATCAGATTCTAGAGTGGAGCCAGGAATTGACTTTGGCTGTCGATATTATTTGAGTAAAGGTTGAGCCCAAATTGAACTTTGAGATCAGACGGTCAGAGATGTTGTAGACCTCAACATAGCTGTCCTGAAGTTGCTGGCTCATGACTACAGCTATGTCATTTTGGGTCGTCTATGTGCCATATTTGATTATCTTATATCCCTTGTCTTTCCTGTCTTTGGTTCCCTTTCATTTTGTTTCCTGGATGCATGCAATATCCACTCGCTGACTCCTTTGGACATCTGCTAGTTTGTGGCTGCGTCCAATGAACATATGGATGTGTCACAGGTGTAGTGAGTCACGCCCCTCCCTAGTTTCCACCTCGAGGAGGTCCCAAGAACACCCCAATGACCAGACACACGAGAGACAGTAAGTAAATTTTAAAACAGCTTTATTAAATTACTAAAAAAAAAAAAAAAAAAAAAAGGTATAGGGAAGGAAGCTAAAATCCAACTCTCCAATTGGGGGGGGGGGGGGGGGGGGTGTGGGGGGGGGGGGGGGGGGGAGTACCAATCTCAAATCTCTTAGACTCCGTCACGGGAGATCTCGGTAAGTCCTTCACTCAGTCACACACAGGTAAGTTGTTTCACCCAGGGTGTGCTACACTTGGTGGGTCGGACGCTTCCCTCTCCTTTCTGCCAACCAACAGGGTGAGTCTTCTAGACAGGGGCGAACCTTTGAAGAACTCCACAGCAGGTAATAATACACGCACAGCTGATTTCCTCCTCAAGCAGCAAAACTCCTCACCATTAAGAGTGAGTGAGTGAAGTGACATTCAGCCAAGTATGGTGACCCATACTCAATATTTGTGCTCTGCATTTAACCCATCCGAAATGCACACACACAGAGCGGTGAACACACACCCGGAGCAGTGGGCAGCCATTTATGCTGCGGCGCCCGGGGAGCAGTTAGGGGTTCGATGCCTTGCTCATCAGCGGACCTAAGTCGTGGTATTGAAGGTGGAGAGAGAACTGTACATGCACTCCCCCTACCCACAATTCCTGCCGGCCCGGGACTCGAACTCACAACCTTTCGATTGGGAGTCCGACTCTCTGACCATTAGGCCACGACTTCCCACTATATCCACACTGTTCTTACTTGAATTTGTTTCCCACCTCCGTTACGTGGGGTAGAAGGGTCAGGATCTCATCGACGGCATCTAATTAGAGATGTTGTTTTCTTCGCCCGCCTCAGTACTTCCTCCACAGGATTTTCGTCGGGCCTTAAAGGGTGGTTTTTGACGACACAAATACAGCACAACACTGCAATTTTCAAGTGTATACACTCACAGCAAAGGACAAAGGCTCACCCACTGCACTCCACACACTCTTGGTGAATTTAGGGTCAAACCCCCCGTCTGACCAAAGACTTGTCCTGGAAATCGTGAGAACACTGATGCAAAGAATATTCAGATTTGAACGTCGCCGCCACGACACCCCAACGTCTTTTCTCACTCCTGGTCCCGGCTCACCCACAATCCTCCTCCACGGTGGGGCCGCTCACTTACTATGCCAAAAACTCACAAAAAGGCTCACAGATAGTTCACTCCAGATAATTATGCTGCTGTACGATGGTTTGGAGTACTCACACCGTTACTAACACGAGGTCTCTTTTCCCTCTTCTTTCCAGCTCCTGGATACTTCTCCTGCTGCCACATGACCTGTCCAAAAAGGGCCTCCTTCAGCGATATTTCCGGTGAGTCTTCCTGTTCTCAACCACTCAGAATTCGTTACACATGTCCATAGAGCATTTCACAGTTAGATAGACATCCCAATATACTCAGCCCGGTTTCTGTTTCTGCCAAACCCTTGTCTCCGTCTTCGCCCAGCCAACAATATTCCTCCGCCTTCTTTCCGCTGCCCTTGCCCAAACACTACAACTCACTCGCCATATTGGCTGGAATAAAACAACTCCTCTCTGCAGTTTCTGAGGCCCTCTTTATACTACTCCCTCTCTCCACACTGCCCAATCCGCGATCGCCCCGTTCATCTAGCCACCTGCGATCAATGAAACCCTAATTTCCTTCCCCGGAGTTCCCGGAAGTAACCGGTGTTTGAGGAATTATGGTCCGGGCGGAACCAATCTCCGTCCTTTTAGTTCCGCCCTTACAAAGTCACTCCGTGACAGATGTTTAATATGTAACGATCAGCCTTATCGGCCAAATTGCATGGGTTTGAAATTGGGTCAGATTAAACAGTGTAAGGGAAAATATGTGTTTTAAAAAGATGAGAAAACGACAAAAGTAGAATGAATAAAGTATTTACACAGGAGCTTAAAACAACACAATAAAATTTTAGGCTGTTAAAAACACAAAGTCTTTCAGTTCCATACTATTAAGTACCATTAGTCTTTAAGAAATCCAGCATGCTGTACGTCCCAATGTGTAAAAGTGTCCACCGGTGTATATACAATCCAATGTTGGAATGGTAAGTCCTTAAAAACAACTCCTCATTCAAGCCTGTTCTGTGCTTTCACTCACACGACAGGAAGCAGGAAGTAGGCCAATCAATCAGGGACAAACAATCAGGGTCACTGACCAAAGCACTGAACATGACTGAGGAGTTGTTTTGATTTTGATGCCTGCAACACACTCCAAAAACACTGTGTCATATCAACTTTCATTTTTTAATTACAATGTTTCATTGTTTGGGAATTGAGGATACTAATTGTTAAAGTTTTGCAAGCTAAATTTTTGTCCAGTCTCACTTAATAAAAGACTTGAGAAGCTCAGCAGTCTGTGATTGTCATTGTCTGATTCTCCTTTTCCTGACTGGTCATACATTTTAAATATGAGTCAGATCGTCTAACACATTCACTCTGTCTCTAAGAAACCACACTGTTGCAGCACATGTAGAAGGAGATCTAGCACTGTTTTAATCTAATAACCATGGACATCCCATGAAAGACGTAAATATCTCTGTATAATCCCAATATATGACTCCATGTCAATAGTACCTTTGGGACTTTGAACTGGATGTCCATTTTTCCCTGAAACAAATTGAAATGTGGACTCATCTGAGTACTGCAAATATTTTAACTGTGTTTTTGACTATCTGAGATGAGCTCTGGCCCAGAGAACTCATCGCTGCATAGAACTGATGTATAGCTTTCTCCTAGAGTTACAGAGATTCAAGATGCATTTCTTGATGCAGCAGCAGACTGTGGTAAATGACAGTGGTTTTCTGAAGTACTCCTGAGCCCATGTGGCTATATTTAACACCGCAGCATGACGGTTTCTTATGAAATGCTATCTGAGGGATCAAAGGTCAAGCACATTCAACTGTGGTTTCCTGCCTTGCTATACATGTACTGTGATTTCTCTGGATTCCCTCAATCTTTTCACAATATTACATATGACATATTTTGAGCCCGCTGCTCTACTCGCTCTACACATATGACTGTGTGTCCACACACACCTCCACTTCTGTCATCAAGTTTGCGGATGATACTGTGGTGATGGGCCTCATCTCCATCAACAATGAGGCTGCCTACCTTGATGAGGTATAGAGTCTGACATCATGGTGCCAAACCAACTGTCTCTTTCTGAATGTCAGTAAACCCAAGGATCTGGTTGTGGACTTCATGATCTACACCCCACTCATCATTAACAGAACCCCAGTGGAGAGAGTGAGCAGCTTCATTTCCGAGGACCTGACCTGGACCAATCACATTCAAACTCAAGTTAAAAAAGCCAGACAATGACTGTACCATCTGAGACTCCTGAGAAAATTCAAGGTTTCCACAGGAAATCCTGAAAACTTTCTATATCGGGGCTATAGAAAGTATATTGTACAATATTGATATTGAAAGTATATTGTTTTGTCTTATTTTTTTTGCACAGTCTAAAAAGAGCCAGACCTACATTTCACTACTTGTATGTCATATAAAATAAAATCTTGAATCTTGAGTATGGTAGTTGCTGAAAGACCTAAATTCTTTTATTTATAATGGCACAAAGAGATGAGTCATGAACAAACATGAGACCCTCACCTATTTCCAATTCACCTGCTTACTGTGAAGTGTTTAAAAACTGTTTAATGTGGATATTCTATAACCTTTTCTCTTTTATTTTTGCCTCTGTCTCAACTTTTTTGGAGTATGTTGCAGCCATTCAAATCAAAATATTATTAAAGAATTTGCAGCAGAGCAAACAGACATGTGTCTGGTGACTGACGTGTGCCAAGGGTGTGACTGACTGGCCAGCAGATCTGACTCCTATTGGAAATCTGTGACCCATCATGAAACGGAGAATCAGACAATAATGACTACGGACTGATGAGCAGCTAAAGTCTTATATCAAGCAAGATTGGACAAAAACAGTTAGTATCCTCAATACTCAAATGATTAAACATTGTAATTTAAAAGACAGTTGATGTGACAGACTGGTAAACACGCCTCTGTCCCAACTTCTTGGAGTGTGTTGCAGCCATCAAAATTAGTAAACATTAGCAAGTCTGCTTTTGCTAGTTCTTCGATGTCTGATGTCAAGCATTCTATTTTTTGTTTTGTTGTTTTTTTTCATTTGGAAATTCTGAATAAATGAATGTTAATAACCTCAGTTTCTAAATTATATAAGGTCTTTCGTGCATATTTATGTTGGAAATCGTGGTTGCAGTGTGCATATATTAAACATCTGACAATCATGTCTCTGTGTGACTACATGTGTGGGGAAATGAGAATGAAAGGCAGCTGTTATCAGGGCTTTGACTGACAGCCCTTTCTCCTACCTACAGCCAGAGGACAATTACAGGGAAATGAGCTGATAAGGAAATAAACCCTGATGAGCTACAACATCAAACTAGGACAGATTCACTTTTATAATGGAAAAATGTCATGCCTTGAAATACATGGAGTGTTATTTATAACATTTAGCCTATAGCACATTTTCCTGAAAACAATCTAACCTCCACCACACATTTCTTTGACCTTCTGTCTCTGTAGTACAGTAGAACTGGTTTGTTTGAGCATCCCAACACAGTGTACAGCTCTGTTTACTGAGTGTTTATAACACTATATCACTGTGAAAACTATACAGGATTCACTTTTTTGGTGTCTAACACAGGCCTAGTTTGAACTTCTAGTACATACAGTCACTGTATAATGCAGCACATAACTTTGACTTACTCGCCCTACAAATTGGCAGTATATTTACAGTATATATATATATTTGGTTTGGTCTATTTATTTTGCACATGTGTTTGTTGAACCTACACATATACAAAATCATTTGATTTCTTTTTACTGAGATGAAGAACAAAATCAGAAGACAATAAAAACAACATCAAAAACAAAGATATTCTGTACTCATACATTCAGTTGAGCTGAGTTGGCTGTTTTGTGAAGGGATTGTAAGGATGAAGGACTTATTGGCAAATGGTTATTTTATTATTGATATTGAGGGGGCAGCATTGCTCTGCCAAATTATAGATTGACTGAAGGGAAATCCTCAAGTTCTTAAAAGAATAGTTAAATAGTTTAATAGAAATGATATGATCCCTTACTAACTCATGTCTTTCCGAACCTTTATGTTTTTTTTCTTCAGTAAAACACAACATTTAAGCAGACTGTCCAAGCAGCTCTTTTCCGTACATCAAATACTGTGTAATGAACTGTCAGTGTAGAAAAGGAACATAAACGCACCAGTTATGCTCCGATTTTGAGTCATACTCCAAATCTCATGACACCTTTTTATGAATTAACAGTCAAAAATGAATATTGAAATCTTCCCTTTCACTATAGCTCCTTCAAATGTTGTTCAGCCTTGAATCTGTGGTGCATCACGATCAGATGGATCTGGCTGGCTCATGAACCCTCAGGACAAGTGAAGTGAATATGCAAGAACAACTTACATTTGGTTATTTTGACAGAGTGACTCTATAAAGTGGGTAACAGCATTTCTGTTTACATATATTACATTTACAGTTTAAAACCATCTAAAGCTTATGTATTGAGTCTGCAGGGCATCCACTGAGAAGTGCATTACAGTAATCCAGTCCGGAGGCACATTAATGAGTTCCCTTTCAGGTTTACCATGTGCTCCATCTATAGTTGTGTGACGATTGTCTGAAGCCCATAGAGAAACCAGATTCATTGGCTGGAATCAGCTGCCACTGGACATCCACCAAGTTAGCTTTTAAAACACTGTTGAAAACCTATCTTTACTCCCAAGCATCCTAATGGGATTTTATCTATGTTTTTATTGTTTTACTGTTTTAGGGCTTGTCTTGCTTGTTTTATGTTTTAACCCTTTGATTCTGTTCAGCACTTTGGCCAGCTTTGCTGAGATAAATGTGCTATATAAATAAACTTTACTTACTTGATATCAATTTGATGTCACATAAGGCTTGTTCAAGATGCTGTAATATCCTTTTAAATTCATTTGGATGCCAGTTTCTTCCAGTGGTAATTGGGTGAAAATAGGAAGTTCATCCAACAATGAAATTGGTTTAATATATATGTAGGCCAATATGTCTGACATTAAATCTACCTCAAAATAATGTCATGTCAAACTTCTGATGTCACTTTGATTTGCTTATTCAAAAAGCATGTTCTCATCTGACGGTGGCACCATTCTGTCCATACGGTTCTTGGATATAATATCTCTCCTTCAGGGGTTTCCTTGGGAAATTCAGCTCAGAACCAATCTGCTTCGACTCGGGCAGTGTGTGCACCCTCAGCCAAAGATGTGGAAACTTTGGGTATGGCCTTTGAACGGGGCTTTTGCATTCTAATGCAGGAATCACAACTTAGACCTACAACCCGAATTCCGGAAAAGTTGGGACGTTTTTTAAATTTTAATAAAATGAAAACTAAAAGACTTTCAAATCACATGAGCCAATATTTTATTCACAATAGAACATAGATAACATAGCAAATGTTTAAACTGAGAAAGTTTACAATTTTATGCACAAAATGAGCTCATTTCAATTTTGATTTCTGCTACAGGTCTCAAAATAGTTGGGACGGGGCATGTTTACCATGGTGTAGCATCTCCTTTTCTTTTCAAAACAGTTTTAAGACGTCTGGGCATTGAGGCTATGAGTTGCTGGAGTTTTGCTGTTGGAATTTGGTCCCATTCTTGCCTTATATAGATTTCCAGCTGCTGAAGAGTTCGTGGTCGTCTTTGACGTATTTTTCGTTTAATGATGCGCCAAATGTTCTCTATAGGTGAAAGATCTGGACTGCAGGCAGGCCAGGTTAGCACCCGGACTCTTCTACGACGAAGCCATGCTGTTGTTATAGCTGCAGTATGTGGTTTTGCATTGTCCTGCTGAAATAAACAAGGCCTTCCCTGAAATAGACGTTGTTTGGAGGGAAGCATATGTTGCTCTAAAACCTTTATATACCTTTCAGCATTCACAGAGCCTTCCAAAACATGCAAGCTGCCCATACCGTATGCACTTATGCACCCCCATACCATCAGAGATGCTGGCTTTTGAACTGAACGCTGATAACATGCTGGAAGGTCTCCCTCCTCTTTAGCCCGGAGGACACGGCGTCCGTGATTTCCAACAAGAATGTCAAATTTGGACTCATCTGACCATAAAACACTATTCCACTTTGAAATAGTCCATTTTAAATGAGCCTTGGCCCACAGGACACGACGGCGCTTCTGGACCATGTTCACATATGGCTTCCTTTTTGCATGATAGAGCTTTAGTTGGCATCTGCTGATGGCACGGCGGATTGTGTTTACCGACAGTGGTTTCTGAAAGTATTCCTGGGCCCATTTAGTAATGTCATTGACACAATCATACGCAGTCTTTCACAGATTGGAGAGCCTCTGCCCATCTTTACTTCTGAGAGACTCTGCTTCTCTAAGACAAAGCTTTTATAGCTAATCATGTTACAGACCTGATATCAATTAACTTAATTAATCACTAGATGTTCTCCCAGCTGAATCTTTTCAAAACTGCTTGCTTTTTTAGCCATTTGTTGCCCCCGTGCCAACTTTTTTGAGACCTGTAGCAGGCATTAAATTTTAAATGAGCTAATTAAGTGGATAAAATTGTAAAATTTCTCCGTTTAAACATTTGCTACATTATCTATGTTCTATTGTGAATAAAATATTGGCTCATGTGATTTGAAATTCCTTTAGTTTTCATTTTATTAAAATTTAAAAAACGTCCCAACTTTTCCGGAATTCGGGTTGTAGTTCTCTGCTCATTTTATTCAGTAAGCGTTTTTCAGATTCGGGAGCTTACTTCAGTGCATTATCACAGTCTATGTGGGTGGTGTGGGGTAGCAATTAAGGCTCAGGGCTGTACGTTTGATCTAGATCTAGATAGCGGTAGAGATAGAGTCACTACTATTGTGTCCTCGAGCAACCCCAGGCTACTTGGGGCAACTTCCATCTTAAAAATAAAGGTGCTTCACGACGCCATAGAAGAACCTTTGTGTCTAAATGGTTCCATGAATAACCTTTAACATCTGAAGAACCTTTCTGTTTCACAAAAGTAATTTTTTGGAGAAAGAAGGTTCTTCAGATTATAAAAAGTTAATAAAGAGATGGTTCTTTAAAGAACCTTTGACTGAATGGTTCTTTGTGGAGACAAAAATGGTTCTTCTGTGGCATCATTGTGAAGAAAGATTTAAGCAACTTTTTAAGCAAAAAAGCAGACGTTTGATTCCATTTAATGTGTAAAGAAATGACACAAATAAAACATTTATTTGAGCACTGTTTGTTTGAGTATCCTGACAGAAATGACACACTTCGACTTTAAGATATTATTGCTTTATTTACTATAACAGAAATTAGCAGGAACTATTTGGTTATATATATTAATGGTCCATACTATTAAATTAACCAATAAATGTATTTTACCATAATTAATTCATGATACAAGAATGTTTTCTGTCTACACAAATGATCATACTCTGTTAATGACGTAAAAAAAAATGTTTTTAATCTTAAACTATCAAAGTCTTGAAAAACTAAAAAAACCAACACATTCAAAAACCAAACCCTACCTGAAATCAGGGGCGTCACTAGGCCCTTTTTAGGGGGGCTTCAGCCCCCCTAAACTTCTGCCCAGCCCCCCTAAAAAAATATTTGATTAATACATTTTTTATCGCTTCAGTCCCCAATAATAACTAAATAACTCATTTGAAACGGCGGCAAGCTGCGTCAAGTTTCGGCTCCTCCCCTTATCTGAGTCTGCTTGGATTTAGCGCATTTTTCATTCTGCAGGGGCGCCGAGCAGAGCGAACATCAGAGAGCACAAGGTGTGTGTCGTGTGTGCGTGCATTTATTGATAGATTGCTAATGCTATGATATTACATCTGCATCGGTGCAGTTCTTTGTCATAAATGCATTGCAGTTTACATAATGTAATGTTACTGGAGCATTGGGAGCACACGGGACGGCTCGGTTTCTCATCCAATACCAATACGTTTCGCTGCGTTCACCTTCAGCCCTATCACAGTGTGATAGTTGTTTTTTATTCCTACAAAAATGAAGCGATTAACACCCATGAAAACATACTTTAGAAAACGATCATGATTTATTTTATTTATTTACTTTTTAAACTTTAAAACATATTATTTTGTATTTTGGCATTACATTATGCTGCCATGCACAGAAATGATTAAAGACACACATCATTATCTGAAAGCACTAGATGGCCCAGAGAGAGAACATCATTATTATTTTGGAGTTTTTTTGTTTTGTATTAATAAATATAGTTTTGTATTAAGTAATAATGAATCAGGAGGAGTGTACATACATATATTAGAGTAAGAGTAAAAGGGATTTGTGATTTTCTTTTAAGTACTTGATTTATAGAAGTGGCAAATTGATAATTCATGTTGTTATTTTTAATAAATAGAAATAAATATAGAACAGATTAATCATATTGCCAATAGACAGTTACATTAATACACGTTTAGCTGGTTAGTTATATGATTTGAAATTAAATAGATTTTCACGGGGTGACTTGGTGAATAACCAACCGTATTGTTGATTACAAAGGCTAAAAAGCTTAAAAAATTAAATAATTTATATTTCATTGTTGATGGACTTAGTTACCTAGCTTTCCTGGTAGCTTTGTCTGAGAAAATGATTCATAAATCAACCTATCAGTTGACCCTATGTTTACTTTCTTCACTGACAAAAATAAAAAGCCTATATCAGTCAAAGCTCAGCTTTACGAGGGAAAAGACAGAGCAAGATAAAAACCAAGAGAAAAAGAGTGTGATGCTGATGAGGTGAGAAAAAAAACAGCTGCCCGCACATGGTTTTAAAGCTATTGTCATCCAATTTTTTTAGGCCTTCAAAACATCTTAAAATGCACATATGTAGATCAGAGAAATCAAAATTTTCTCGGGGGAGCATGCCCCCGAACCCCCCTAAATACCTCACATTCGGTACCTCAGTGATTATAAAACTGTGCCATATGCATGTTACTGGATGAATGAATGAAACTAGTTAATAATAAGCATTAGAGCATAAACTAATTTTTTTTATTTTTTATTTTTTATAATTTTCTAAACCAACCAGTTTTAAGAAAGATTTGTTGTTACTAAACTGTTAATAGTCTCTGGACTCAATAAAAGACACACAACTGCTCTGTAATGCATTGTGATGTTGTCCAAAGTAAATTTTCACAATTGTAATGATGAAAAGACAACACTAAATTAAATGTAATCAGCAATTTGGAAGCTCTCTGAAGTCATTAGTATGTAAAGCACTTTTTTGGTTAAAAACTATCCATAATGAATTTTGGGGCAGTTATATTACCAGCCATTGTTCCTCTCCATCTCCTTACTTTAGTCTGACTCATGACGGTAAGCTTATAATACTGCTTTCTATACTGAATGGGACTGGTAGGCTACAGTATATCACATGTGAGGATGCTGCAGGTGGCGGATCATTAATAGCCTTTTCTCACAGCAGCTGGAATAATTAAACTTATTTTGAAGGCACCTGTAGTCCACAGTTAATGCAAATCCACATTAAATACATGTAGCAATGCAATGCTTATGTTGTTAACATTAACATTCTGAGAACAAAGCATAACAATAATAATTTGCATGTTTGATGTGATATGTGCTATGCGATCATTGGATTTAGGCTAATCACCATTGATAGGGTAATGTATCAGCGTTATAGCGTTGGTCAGAACAAAAGTGGCAGACATATTATTTATGATTAAATTTTCTGTTGAAAATTCTTTTTTTTTTTTTTTTTTTTTAAATTTAGCCTTTATTTAACCAGGTTAGTCTCTTTGAGATATAGAAACTCTTTTCCAAGAGAGACCTGGCCAAGATAGCAGAACAAATGAGATCACACAATCACAAAACAATCACAAAAAAGGCAAAATGACTACTCCAGTACATTTCAGTTAAATAAAAATGACATTACTTAATATAGATGGACTCATGTTCTATAGATTTAGCATAACATTCTGAAAAGTGAAGTGAAACTGTTTCGCAACCATCTGAACACAACCCAGTCAGCATCAGTATCCGTACTCCTTGCTTTTGCCCAGGCTACAGTTCTTTCGTGGAGCAAATTAGAAATCTCAGGAGTAAACCCGGGATTGTCCCGACCCTTAATTCTAAATTTACGAATAGGTGCATGTCTGTTCAGGATATCAAGAAAACTGTTTTGAAAAAAAGTCAGGGCTAATTCCACATCATCAATCAAGGCAATTCTACTCCAGTCAAAATAAAATAAATCATATAAAAAATATGATATACGTATATTATTATATATTATATATTATATAATATGACATATAAATTTGGGTCATACTTCCAAGACGTAGACTCTGTGATTCGTGAGTACAGGATTCACACTGGTGTGGTGTCTGACAGGCACACATACTCCTCAAAACATGTGATTCATCCGCTGCACGACCCACACAAGGAAGATAACTCCACAAATAACTGCAACTGCAGCTTTCAAACAGAGATGGCGACAAAGAGACAAAACGTACGGACGGCAGTTTTAATCAGAAAATAATATAACAGGTAATTAAGTAGCATTCAAGAACTATATTTGAAATTATTAAGGAGCAATAAATACTGACAAAAAAAAAATTCATTTAGGTTTTTTTTTGGCATTCATAACACTGAGTGAACCACACAGGTGCGTCATTTAGATCAGGATCCCGCTCTGAAGAGTCTCTAACGAGTCGTTTAATCACACAATGTGTGAACTGCAGTGCTTGCTTTATGCCACAACTAGACAAAGTCATTTAGTTAGAGTATAGCTGGTGCAGACAGGACCCAAAAAATGCTAGGTTTTAGGGTTTATCTGTATTACGCATTGTATTTTTTGAGCAGATCACTCTGCCAGTGTCTCTTGCGGTCTGGGAAAAGTTTTGGGATGCGGATTTTCCTGAAATCCTCGATGCATTTCTTCAGCTCTTCCTCCATCAGCTTCTTCTCCTCTTCTTCAGGGTCTTTGCTCAGCGGTCCTCCGTTCTCCCTGGTGATGGTGCTGGGTGTGGGTCGGGGCAGTGTTTTCAGAGACAGGGTGGTGGGTCGTGCCGGACTGACCGCGGTCAGCAGAGGGGGACTCGGCTCGCGGGGCAGGGGCGGCTCAGGGCTGTCCAGGGGTGCAGGGAGAGGAGGAAGGGGCTCCGAAAGAGACTCATTGTCCAGGTCAAGAGCAATGCTTGTGTCATCCTGGCTGCAAACGTTGGATATATGTGGGTTATATATGGCCTCCTCCACTGCTCTGTCAGGTTCACTGAAGTGCGGCGACGTGGATGCTTTGCCTCCTGTCATTAGAAAAAACAAAACAACATTTATTAGCAACACCCCAGATTGGTGACGAAATATTCTGTTGCACACCAGTTGACAATTATATTAAATTGAATTCAACTAGTTATAAATTAGGAATTGTTTTAAAATACTAAAGAATGCAAAAAAGTTGCTGTTTGATATTTAAGAAAAAAAAATCCTTAAAAATTTGCATCGTTAAAAATATATGCTGTATGTGTGTCTTTATATTATACATAATAAATGTACATAGCAAACACACATATATTATGTAAACAAAAACTTTTATTGTATCTACTAATACTCTAATGTTATTTAGTCAGGGGCGTAGCCATCTTTTCAGAAGTGAGGGGGACAGAAATTATATATATATATATTTATATATATGTGTATAAAACATTTCTGTAACTTATATAGCCTACCAATCAACAGTTTTTGAACTGTAAGATATTTTGTTTTTAAAGAAGTCTCATCTGCTCACCAAGCCTGCATTTATTTGATCCAATGTACAGCAAAAACAGTAACATTGTGAAATATTTTTATATTTAAAATAACTTTTTTCCCTATTTGAATATATTTTAAAATGTAATTTATTCCTGTGATCAAAGCTGTATTTTCAGCATCATTACTCCAGTCTTCAGTGTCACATCCTTCAGAAATCATTCTCATATGCTGATTTGCTGATTATCAATATTTAAAACATGAGTTTTTTCAGTATTCTTTGATGAATATAAGGACCCAAAGATCAGCATTTATGTGAAATAAAAAGCTTTTGCAACATAATAAACTATATCATTCAAAAGCTTAGAGTCAATATAATTTTTGTTTTTTGGAACATAAATTAAAGAAATGAACACTATATTTAGCAAGGACTCTTTTGTGGGTTTGAGTCTCAGGCCAGCAACACCACTGCTCCCCGGGCACCGCAGCATAAATGATGACCACTGCTCTGTGTGTGTGTTCACTGCTGTGTGTGTGTTCACTGCTGTGTGTGTGTTCACTGCTGTGTTTGTGTTCACTGCTGTGTTTGTGTTCACTGCTCTGTGTGTGTGCACTTCGGATGGGTTAAATGCAGAGCACGAATTCTGAGTATGGGTCACCAAACTTGGCTGTATGTCACTTCACTTCACTTTGAATTGATCAAAAGTGATGATAAAGTAGTTTTTCAAAATATTTCAAAATAAATGCTGTTCTTCTGAACTTTCTATTGATCAAAGAAACCTGAAAAAAATTAGACTCTGCTGGTTTCAACATTATCATAATGTGGTTTTTTTTTTTTGAGAAGTAAATCATAATATCAGAATTATCGTGTGACTGGAGTAATGATACTAAAAATTCAGCTTTGAAATCTCAATAAATTACATTTTGAAATATATCCAAATAGAAAACAGTTAATTTAAATAGGTTAGTAAAAATATTTCTAAATTTTTCTGTTTTGCTGTACTTTGGATCAAATAAATGCAGGCTTGGTGAACAGAAGAGACTTATTTAAAAAAACAAGCCTACTGTTCAAAAACTGTTGACTGGTAGTGGATACTATAGGCAACTTAAATTTTTCTCAAATTTCTAGTTTTTAAATGGCTTAGAAATCTATAACTGCTTGACAATAACAAATAATAATGATTTGTTTATATACTACAAACTATTTTTTTTTATCACATAATAAGGCAGAATAGTTTCTGTAATAATGCTATGTCAATTGGTACTGCATTGTTCATACTATATTTATCACCTGCTGGAGATTACTTGAAAAACCATATATTGTTGCAATCGTATGTTTAATGTCTTCGTGTTTGCAAAAGTTTCTGGGCTTTTTTTCTGTGTAAAAACTGTTTTCATACAGCGATAGCTGGACGCTTTTGCCCATATTAGGAATTTCCTGAAATGACTTTCTGCGCGAGAGCGCGCTCCGGCTTCGAGGATGAATGAAACACACGCTGCAGGAGAGTTTGCGCTCTGTGATGTCCATCTCGCTGTATTCTGGGTCCGAATTAAATATCAAATCATATGCAGACTATCCCGTCTATTTGAGTTTAAATCTATATTTATTCACACCAACTCTTGAAAACCTCTATGAGAACAAACTTGACCGAAAAAGTGCGGGGGACGAATTTCCATGATATTAAAAGTGGGGGGGACACGTCCCCCGCGTAATCTACGCCCCTGCATTTAGTTGACATGTATTTGCAAGGTTACTTATAGCTAGCAGAATGTCTAAAGTGGACTATCAAAATAGAGTGTAAAAAAAGTGAAACAAATCACAGACAGCTCAAACGCAAACTTTACTCAAATCATTCCCTTACAAATTGGCTTTAGCATATAAAACCACATAAACCAGGAAACAGGTAAATTCTGTCTGGAGTTCTGGACTCTAAACACTGCTCAGGTAATCCTGCTAGAGGTCCATCTGCTTCTGAGCTCCTCATGAAGAGACTTCACACAGAATGTCCAATTACATCTCCCTTTTTTCTGTTTGCATTTGCAAAGTGTTGGCTATGCTTTGAAAATGGATTTGGACACTTGAGTCACTCTCTAAAATGTCTGGATGTCATTGCATTATAAACAAAATATCAAAACTAACGTTATCTGTGCTTTCTCAGAACTGGCACCACTTCCCGAAGACATTTCTGCAGTGACTTCTAATCAGCTGGTGTTTAGTTTTAGTGGATGTATGAAAGCAGTTCTCCTCAACTTCACATAGATGTTGCTCATTACATTAACTATGATCACTAATTCTTCACTAGCACAAAGAGCTGATACCTGTCCCATTTCTAACCTTATGTCTATTATTTTGATCATTTTGTTTCAAATTGTTTCTTTGCATGTTGTGAAATACTTTACTTGACAAAAGTGATTGTGCTACTTTCTTTAAAATGTCACATGCTTGATATTTCGTTATCTAATGCAATGACTGTTTTTTTTCTTTCTCTGAACCAGTTGAGTGCTCCACCAGTGATTCTCAAGACTTCATTGGTCATGTTAGTGCTGATTGCCTTCCTAACGTGATTTTTTTTTATTAATATATGCTAAATATACACCACTGTGCAAAAGTCTTTGGCCTGTAGTAAGTCAGTTGTTTCTATGTTTTGTGGTAGTGTGTCAGTAGGCAATATCAGTTTACATTTTCAAACATTCCATTTGCCATTAATTGTAATAATCCAGTGAGACGTTTGTCTGACAGCAGCCAGTGCTCCACACAGAGATATTATAAAAATAGCAGTAAAAGTTTTTAACAAAGAGGTTTCTCTTAAAACCTATTCACAAAGTTGCTAAGACAAACTTCTGCTAAAAAATAGATAGAAGTCTTAAACTCAGAGTAAGGGGGAGGGGTCGAGTTCGTTGCTATGGATTTATTCATAGAAATATTGCAGAGCACAGTGTTATGTTGCCATATTCAAATAAATATCTAAAAATAAAAATGTTAATAGCATATTCAAATAAAGATTTTAAAATGCAGGCTAAGTGTCATTAATTAAACTATATAATATATGTACATGTTCAGATAATTGCTTGAATGCTTCTCATAAAGAAAGAAAGAAAGAAATATGTATATTAACAGCCTTTTAATTAACAGAGTAGAATAATCCTGGCTGTTCCCTTTCGAAAGCTACAGTCGATGCAGCACTGCTCAGCGCATTGGGCAACGTCTTAATCGTGACCAGCTGTGAATAATGTGTGTAACACGTCGATAGAATTGACCCAGGTGTTATATAGCCTCGGTTGATGACGTCATCAGAGCGCACGCGCAACACGGAGCTATAAATAGATAAGCCACAGGTGCATCAACAGGCTTTTGTCGTCAGATCATTCTGTGCATGTGTGTCAGGAAAATTCCTGAGGAGACAATGAAACAGTAAGTGTTGTGTTCCTCCATGCTCCCTTTCCATGTCTGAGCTAGATACACACGATTACTGTTTTGTTTGTTGGGGAAGAGCACGTGGTTCTGGCTGTAGAGAAAGGCGAGTCCGAGCATTGTGAACTGTTCACAGTGAAGAAAATGCTTTGCTTGTCTGAACTATTTCCAGACCACACCCACATTATCATCGTAGGGCTCTCTTAGGGATCTGCGTGAGAAGCGAGCGGGTCCGTCCCTTTACTTGCTGCATCACCTGATCCACACATCCCTTCCCGTGATCTTGAAGCGTGCTCCAGTGCTTCTTCAGTTCACGAGGGGGATTATATACCTCTTGGGCTTACCAGGCTGCAGGTCAGGCTGGTGCTGCGCTGCACACTATGGCAGTGTTACAGGCATACCAGGCTGACCTGTTGAAGGACTAGAGTGTGGGCAGTAGACAATCTCTGGGGAAGAACGGTGTACACCACATTACACGGTGCTTGTCTCTCCTCAGTGCCCTCAGGAGATCATTCGGCCAACCCTACCAGGGCGCAGCGATCTCCGGCGAGCGCTTCTCTCAGTTACTGCCCGGAAACGTAGCAGTGCTAAGAGGCTTGCTACCTCTACGGAGGTCTCTAGAGCAGCTAGTACAGTCGTCCCCTGCTGGTCCGCTGCTTCAGGGCACCGAGCAAGTGGCTCTTGGCGCACAAGGAAGTGTTTGCCCCTTCCTGTTACCCTTACAAAACCCCTCCATCCCCGCCACCTCTCGTGCTTCGGGGGTCAGTGGTTTCCAGCGAAATATTAGATGTTGCAGTGTTTCCGTCATTCAGGACACGGAACATCTAACATCCCCTTAAAAGGAAGTGTTAAAATTGTTATCACTCTCAGAGAGTCTGACAGCGTGGAAACTTCTGCCAGGCATTTCTGCATGGGTATTAAACACAGTACAGATAGGGTACAGGATCCAATTTATTCGTTGTCCTCTACGTTTCAACGGCGTGGTCTCTACTTCCATGAAACCGGAGCTGATGCACCTATTGTCACAAGAGCTGCAAACTCTTCTGAGCAAAGAGGCCATAAAACATGTTCCTCTTCCGAGGAGTGAATCGGGCTATTACAGTAGATACTTCCTGGTTCCCAAAAAAGGGTGGGGGAGTGCGTCCAATCTTAGATCTTCGAGGCTTAAACCATACAGTCAAAGCACTCAAGTTCAAGATGTTAACCGTCAAGACAGTCGTGTCGCGAATCCATCACGATTGGTTCATCACGATCGATCTGAAGGGTGCATATGTTCACATAGTAATTTTGCCACAACAAAGAGTACCAATTTTGGGTTCTTCCATTTGGCCTAGCCTTATCACCCCACACGTACACAAAATGCATGGATGCAGCGCTGGCTCCGTTATGACTCCAGAGCATTTGCATTTTGAATTACATCAACGATAGGTTAATACTAGCACAATCGCAAGAGATGACACTACAGCACAGAGACATCGTGTTAGCTCATCTAGTTTCTTTTGGGTTGAGACTTAACACCAAGAAAAGTGTTCTTTAGAGAACGACTTATGTCGGGATCGTTTGGGATTCGATCACGATGCAGGCACAACTGTCTCCCGCTCGGATCGAGACGATTCGGCAGACCATGAGCGAGGTCAGGCTAGGCCAAGATCGCACTGTTCATCAGTACCAAATGATGTTAGGTTTCATGGCTTCAGCATCTGTGGTGATTCCTCTGGGGCTGTTGCACATGAGACCATTTCAGTTGTGGCTAAAAGCTGGAGGATTTCATCCAAGAGCCAATCCTCAAAAGCAAATAAAAGTAATGCGCCACAGGCTTCGTACACTATCTCTGTGGCTCAGACCTTGGACTTGGGTCCCACTTGGGTCCTTGCCTTGGGTCCCACTCTAGGGGCACTGTGTTGTTGCAGACTGCTAACAACAGATGCCTCCCTGATGGGCTGGGGAGCGGTCTTTGTTGGCCATCCAGCTCAAGGGAAATGGGAGGGTCATAAGCTTGATTGGCACATCAATTGCAGCAAGCTGATGGCCGTATTTCTACTACCGGCGGGGGAAAAGTAGTTAAACAGATTTGGAAAAATTTTACAAAGCAGTGGTGGACCTCTTCGCCTCCCAACAGACAGTGCAATGTCCCCTCTACTTCTCTCTGGGACACTCATTCCCACCCCGGTTCTGGATGCGATGGCGCACACATGCGCAAAATGCGCCTGTATGCGTTTCCTCTAGTATCTCTGCTCCCGGAAGTTCTAGCCAGAGTTCACCAACAAGGGTATTGCCTCTTGCTTTTTTTAGCACCACGTTGGCCGAACAGAGTGTGGTTCTCGGAGATAATATCTCTCCTCGATGGCTCGACATGGGCAGTTCTGGAGAGAAAGGACCTTCTGTCTCAGGCAGAGGGCACGATATTCCATCCCAGGCCCGACCTGTGGAATCGTCATTCTTGGCCCCTGATGGGTACCAATTGAGAAACACAGGGCTTTCACCGTATGTTATTGAGACCATTGAGACACCCTCTGCTCTCTCGCTTCCTTCATGGAGCCAGGCGACTGAGGCCTACAGCAAAAACCAAGATGCCTTCTTGGGACTTAGCTATAGTTCTCGAGGGTCTGGTTGAAACCCCCTTTGAACCTTTAGAATCAGCGTCTGATAAACTTCTGACTCTAAAAATGGTTTTTCTCATGGCAATAACTTCTTTAAAGAGAATTGGGGATATGCAGGCCCTGTCTATCTCGCCATCATGTTTAGACTTTGCACCAGGAATGGTTAAAGTGATTTTGCATCCTCATCTTGATTACCTGCCTAAGGTTCCGTTTTCGGCTATACATCTGGTCATTCTAGAGGCCTTCTGCCCTCCACCGCTGCCCTTCACAACGCTGGAGCAGGAGAAATCTTAGACTGTGTCCAGTCCGTGCTCTTCAGACTTACATCCACCGCACTAACCAGTGGCGTGTCAGAGCAACTGTTCACCAGGGGCGGACTGGCCATCGGGAGCACCGGGACATTTCCCATTAGCCTGACGGTCATTCTGGCCTGCCGGCTGCCGCTGTGCAGTCCATCAGGCTGACGTGCAATAGGCTGGTATGCAACTGCAAATTAATTGACGGATTTATGAATCTACGAATCAGGCGATCGCGGAGTGAAAATGACACCACAACACGACTACACATCAGCGAAGCACTGACTAATTGGCTATATCCAGAGGCAGGCTTTATCTTAGAAAATCGCACAAAAAATGGAGCGTAAATGCAAAGGAGGAGCAGAGAGGGAACGAAAAGCCCTGGCCACAGACGCAGCAAGTTGTTGCAAAATCCCAACCATATTCGCCAGTAAGGGAGCAGGTCGGTCATAATTACATTTATATTTACTAGGGATGGGACAGTTCACTGAAAAACCAAACCGCTCGGTTCTCCACACACGGTTTGGCACGCACTGGGATGCGGTTCAGCTTAAATCTGACAAAGCATCTGTAATATGGTTTACTATAAATAGCACGTAAATAGTTCAGATAATATATGTTTCTGTTGATGGATGAGCATTCTGGGTTCCCAGACATTACAACAATAGCGTTGAAAGAAAAAAAAATGGACAAATCATTCACTCTTGTTCAGTACTAATACGAACACTGGATCGGTGCCTTCTCTTAAAGTGACAGTCTTTATATTAATCGAACAGCAACAACAAAGACATCACTCACTGATCTTGATTGAAAAGCTTTTGTAACTTTAATAAAGAATAATCTTTAATTTATAGTCCAAAATGTAATGCTGTTTTACATTTGATTACTTTATTCATTTTCCGTACCTAAAAACTAATGCTAGACCTCCCTAAAAAAGCCTGAAAGTCAGTTTATTTTATTTGTATCTTTACTCTATTGTATTTATTTGTGCTGTTGCTTGTTGTTAGAATATTCTTAATAATATAAATGTAATTTTTTAAAATAATTTTTTTGAAAGTTTAGTTTTTCCATAAACATAGCACGTACAACGGTACCGAAACCGTGATTCTAAAACCTTAAAACAAGCCAAACTGTGAAAAAGTTGAACTGTTCCACCCTAATATTTACGTAATCATTTGGCAGATGGACGCTTTCATTCAAAACGACTTACAATAGATAAATTCTATTATAATATATATATATATATATATATATATATATATATATATATATATATATATATATATATATATATATATATATATATATATTACAAATATATATAATCATAGAAGTTTTAAAAGATCATCTTAATGACAAACTAGCACACTGTTTTACATATGGGGATAAATAATTTTTCTAGTGGCAAATTTGACCAGAAATGTTGATTTTCCATTTCTAGCTTACTATATGTAGCCTAGTGTACAATGCTTATTTATTTATTTTGATGGTGACGAAGGAAACAGTAGCACTAGTGCTGCAAGTGCGCATGCTGTTGAAAAAGACTTTTGAGTCAGAGCAGTCAATTCATGTGCAGCAACAGAGGTGGCCTGGGGTGGAGTCAAATTCCCGGCCTGATTTACTGTCCGAGTCCGCCACTGCTGTTCACCTATTATGGTGGGGGTAAAAGAGGAGCAGCTGCCACCAAGCAGACTATGTCTCATTGGGTCAGGGATGCTATTGCTCTTGCTTATGAGGCACGCGTTCAAAGCTTTGCCTATAGGTCTTGGAGCTCACTCCACCAGGAGGGTCGCCTCCTCTAGTGCTTTAGCAAGGGGTGCCCCCTTACAACAGGTTTGGGATGCGGCAGGTTGGTCCTCTCCGCACACATTCATAAGATTTTATAGTTTGGATGTTCATGCTACTCCGGGCTCTCATGTCCTTGAGTCAACATCACAAGCTAATGTCTGAGGCCTTCTTGTGGTTTTGTAGCACACCTGCACCACCTTAGGGGTCCAGACATTTTGAAGTATGGCGGCATGGGTATTCTCATTCCCAATGCGCTGAGCAGTGCAGCATCGACTGTAGCTTTCGAAAGGGAACGTTCCTGGTTACTTAACTGTAACCTTGTTCCCTGAGAAAGCAGAACGAGATGCTGCACTGCTCAGCGCATTGGGAATGAGAATACCCATGCCGCCGTACTTCAAAATGTCTGGACCCCTAAGGTGGTGCAGGTGTGCTACAAAACCACAAGAAGGCCTCAGACATTAGCTTGTGATGTTACTTCTTGCCCAACTGCTTAATGAAACAAGGATATAATCAAAGGAAAATTTTAGAGCTGTCAGTTTAACAAGTTAACTTAATTAGTTATAAAAAAAATAACACGATTAAAATATTTTAATGCAGTTCACTGCATATTATATTATATTATATTATATTATATTATATTATATTATATTATATTATATTATATTATATTATATTATATTATATTATATAAGCCAGCCAAGGCCTCCTGAGTCCCCCTAACCCTAATCACACTAGCAACATGCTAGTCACTTGCTAATCATCCTAAAACATGCTAGTGACATGCTAGTCACTTTGTTAATCATTCTAGAACCATACTAGTCACTTGCTAATCATGCTAACAACATGCTGGAAACATGCTAGTGACATGCTAGTTACTTGCTAATCAGATAGCATTACTGTTTGGTATGATTTAATCCATTATGATAGGGTGACCATATGAGCCATTTTCCCAGGACGCGTCTTTGCCAGGATTTCTGTATTGCCTAAAACATCCAAAGTAGTTTGACCAATAATATGCAGGTATGGTACATAATCAACCAATCGTGGCGTGTGATAAGGTGAGATCTACAGAGAACGATCAAAGCAATGCAAATACACGTACATGTTAGGTGTTTGTTCGTTCATTCAACTTGAAGCGTCGCTGTGCACCAATCATTGTATGACACCACAGTACCAAGAGAGGGATTTTAATGCATAAGGAGCCGTCTGCTCTGCTCTCTATAGCTCTTATGAATGTCATACAATGATCGATCTGCACAACACAAACAGCCAAAATCTGGATATTTTAGGCAATATAAAAATCCGGGCAAGGACGTGTCCTGGGAAAATGGCTCATATGGTCACCCTACATTACGATTCTCCTGTTCTCTAAACTGAACCCATGAAGTCTGAATGTTTGTTAATAAAGGACTGTGTGATTGAGCTGACCGATGAAATCAACTGTGAGGTTGGGAGAAAAATCACGCCATTCAGACATAATTACAGTAAGTGTGATATAAGTGTCAAGTAAGTCAAGTAACTTCATGCCTGACATCTGCTCCTGCACTGACCACATGTATGGAGGATGTACAGATCACGAGAGTACAGGTGAAAACAGCTGACCAGGTGCCTGGGGTTTATATGGGAATGGACATGCTGCCAGATCTGTTCTGTGTCTCCTGATGTTTGTTTGTTATATCAGCGGTGCAAAGTGAGAGAAAATGATCAGCTGTGTACGACGATGAGAAAATGCCCCTGGCTTTCACTTGTGTTCGAGCTCTGGCATCATTTCATCTGCTTCCAATCACATACATAAACTCACTCATTCAGCCACAGGCTCATCAGCACTGAAACCGGCTTACATAACCCCAAAACAACTGTTCCAGTGCTGCCGCGAGAAGTCTGCTCTACCAGTGTGTGTGTGTAAATGAGTGTCCATATAATGTGGGATGGTGTGTTTTGTGAGATTTGGAAGTGTGGGAGAGAAAATGTGCAAGCAGCTCTCATGAGTTTCTCGAATCTTCTTAATGGATGAATAAATATAGAGCCACTGTCATCACTCAAGATTTAGATGTTCTCAAACATGTCACTTTACGGAGTCACAAAATGAGGACAAGTGTTTTTGTTTTTGTTGGGTTTTTTTATTAATATTTTTGAGGGTGTACTTGAATGACAGTGACACCATTTCCTGAAAACGGAAGTTCATGCATATAAATGCCCAGGTCATATTTGTAGCCCAAAACCAAAGATAAAATGTTATTTTGTTAATGTTATGTGAAAAAAATAATGATTAATTATTTCATTTGTAAAATATTTATCCATCATTAGTATTGTTTGTTGTATTACTGGTATTTTGTACAGATTTAAATCCACAAAACATAAGTTTTAAAATATTAATATTATTCTTTTTTTATATATACAGTATAAATAGCACAGAAATAATCAGTATTTAGAATTATAAGAATTACGAATAAATAAATAGGCATACCTTAATTTTTTTAATGCAGTTTTTTCTTTTGATTTTGGGGTGAAATGTGGCCTTTAGATTTACTGGAAGAAGTTGTTGTCTTGGTTCTGTATGTAACCTGAGTAGGGAACGAGATTCTGTCAGTAGCTGATGCGATGTGAACACCGTCCAGGTGTGATGAAGTTCATAAGTGTGTGTTATCAAAGAGTGATCAGAGAAAAATATGTGGCAGGTGCACTCAATATATAATATATTTATAAAATATCAAAGTAAGAATAGTTCAACCATGAAGAATGCCCAAGCATTGCACACAGGAGAAGGAGAGAAATCTGAGGAGTGATGATGGCACATACACGTTCTTTCATGACTCAGATGCCAGTGTTTGTGAACCGCTGTGAATCTACAGGCTTCAGACGGTCATCGGTCGCTTCGAGTGAACCTGTGAAAGGCTGCTTCCTTTCATCGCCGTTCTGGAAAGATCTGCGAGTAGGTTTAAATATCTTTTCCTCAGCTCATTTCCAGGCAGTCCATCTGCTGTCGGTGGCACATTCTTACAGCACCATCATCAGCGTTATCAGTGTTATGAGAACACGGCTCTCATTAACAAGTGTGTGTGTGTGTGTGTGTGTGTGTGCAGCCATGATTGTGAAAATCATCAACACAAACATGCTCATGAAACAACACTTCAGTTCAAGATGTTATTTAACATTCTTACCCTTTAATTTGTTATACATACCGGTACAAAATCAATATCACCACTCTATCACTATTTCTACAATACGGATCAATAAATGCAATAAATAAATGAATCTTCTTTCAGGAAAATGTTAAAACATTTTAAAAAATGTATCATATAGGCTAGTTACCATTTTATAAAAGAAATAAGGATATCAAGCCTGTGCCTTACGGTGAATATAGTCACGCTTCTGTTTCATAATGTGCCTAAAAATGCCTCATATTTTGACAATATAGAATGCCACACTGTGCTATAGGCTTAACTGCATTAGTTAAACATATAAAACATGTTAAAAAGTAATAATTTAAACATGTTTTTATTTTTTTTTACAATTTGAGGAATGAGTCAAATGTATTTTCTGTATTAATTATCAGTCAGTAGACATTTTTCAACAGGCTTTTTTCTAATGAATTTACGGATTACAGATATCTTTTTCAAGGTGGTTTACTGCTAGAAATTTCATATTTCACACAAGGGCACAACACTTTCCAACACGCAGACTGTAAACACTACTTACGGACAAGAAAACAGTCAGTCGTTGTCTTGAGTGTCTGTTCTCTCGTGTTCACCCAGTGCTGGTTAAGAGCCTGTGATCTAGCCTCGAGTGGGCCGTGAGATGCTTTTCAAACACACAAATGCACATTGTGTCTATGGTTACGGCTCATAATGGCTTTATGATGCAGTCACATCTCCTCCAGAGGGCACTTTAATGGATTTGGATTTAAAACCGACTAATCTCAATATTTGTTCAATACACAATAATACAGCTGATCTTCTATCCTAAATGCATATTTACTACCCCCCTAGATATTCATGGTGTTATTTTGTTGTAATTTTGTCCCAATAAAAAGTGAAAGAAAGCCTAAAACGTGGAACCCTGAGCTTTCAAAGTTGCAAAAATTCAGAATTTTAAAGATTATTTTTAATCTTCATCACCTCATCATGGTTACCTCCATGTTTCCATATCATGACTAGAAATGTCAACTACAAAACAGCATTAAAGTACATCTAAACAACCTAAGCAAACCAAACAATATAACACACTACATACTGAATCTCTTCTATAGACACAACCAAGCCATGCATCTGCAATCTTCTGAACCAAACAGAGAAGCTATCAGTGGAACAAAGTCTAGACACGCTGTTTCTAGATGAAAGAAACTGCAATGCTTCCAAACACAGACTGAGGATAAATGCTGTGGTGTAAAGTGCTTAGTGTAAACATACAGAGTTGAGACAACACACACCACCAGCCACACATTATAGAGTGCAGTGAGAGACAGAAACAAACACAACATTAGCAGCTTTGGTCAAAGCCAACAGCCTCTTCGGCAGGGCTTCAGCACAACATGGCATGATTGCATTTTGGGTGACCTAAAGTTTGAGGCTTGTGCTTAGGGTTGCAAAGGGGTGGAAAATTAACAGTAAATTTGCAGAAATCCCTGGAAGATTCCAAACAATCCTGAAAATATAGCAATTTGGAATGTTTCCAAAATGGAAATGTTCCACCTTTTTGCAACCCTTTCCGAACCCATCCCTCTCTCACACCAAATACATAGCTTTATATCCACTCTGTATTGTACTATGTGAATAAAGGTGAAAAATTCCTCCATAAAAAGAAGTTTAGCTGTGAACCATTTGTGTCTACCCAATAAATTATTGTTTGTGTGGCTGCCAAGGAGCAGTTATAGGTTTTTGCTAGAATACATAGTGTTATTGTATAAAATATGAACTAGTCAGCGTTTATCATGGCCTGTTCTAAGAGAAAGCCTGTGCCAAGACAAAATCCAAATTACAGTGATAGATATGATATTTACTTATTCATATGAATTTTTTTTTCAACTGATGGTGGTGATCACCTGTAACCATGAAGACTCCTCAAACCAACAGATTCACCTGCGTTTCACCGGAAAAGCAGTGCTAAAGAACGGGGTGTGAAGAGTGACATGCAGATTTATGTTTTAACAACAGATGGCGATATGAAGGCCAAGGAATATTCTTGGAATACCCTGGAAGACTATTTTACCTCATTGAACCCCGAAAATGCATAGAGGCCTACAGCTCCATTGTTATGACCTCTAAAAATCATTAATAAATGTCATTTATTGTATTGATTCAGTGAGTTCTGCAGTAGAGATAACATTAAAAACACTGAAGCTCACAAAGACCCATATTTAGTCAAATTTGCACTTGTGTATAATACAATGAATGTTGACGTTTTTCTATCAAAAAAGGTTAAATCGTGTATTTAAATAAAAGACTTATTTAAATTTGTCAGAACTGGTGTCAGAGGTCAGTTACCATTTTGTGTGGATTTGTCATGCTGGAAGATTCATTCAAATGTTCTAATGTACATATTTGGGGTTGAAGGACAGCGTAGAGAGATCAAACAAGAAACTGAAAACTAACTGGCATGGGTGAAGTATCATTGTATTGCTGTACATGTTCCTCCATCTGTGAAATTCTCATCTCCACTCCCTCGAGTGTTTCTGAACAATGCAGACGCGGGCTGTAATTAATCCCACTGTGTCAATATTTGTCTTTAGATTCTCTTTGAACTTTCTCCCATAGTCTCTTGTTTATCTGCAGTGACAGCTGCCTGTTCCATATTCTTAACGCATTACACACATGCCAGCCTCAATCTGACTCACACTATGTGTGTGAATGTAAGCAACAGTTATGGATCGATCTAAACAGAGTGATGAAAATAAACAGTGGCCTACTGTAGCTATAATCCAATTTCGAAAGCATTTCCAATCTGCAAGTAACAGGACTGCACAGGATAAAGCTGTGAAGTTGCACAAGTGGCACAGCATTTCAGTCAGAGGTAAGCGTCCATCCTTGTAAATCTCTTTGGGTTGGACTACTGAGGATTGAGATTTCTGGAGATTATTGACTATTAGAGGGCAGATTAAAGACTCAAGGCTTCAGATGGTTGAGGTGATTCCCAGCACACTTGCGTCTAGTTAAGGAATAGAAACACTGTCTTCACTTCAGCTCCTGTATTAGGTTCACTCAACTATGGGCAAACCCCCTGAAGCCGGTGTAGAATTACAGCAATTCACTGGCCGATGCCGCAAACACCACTCACCAAGGTATGCAAAAGTGAAAGTGCTTCCCTCTCTGGCTTACGCAGGAGCCAGTTGTCTAATGCTTCTCGGACAGTCAAATTGACCATTTGCCTCACCATTTTTTAAGGATCTCCTGATAGACCTTTTCTAGCTTGGTGGAGCAGAGATATGCTAGAATGGGGGTGCCCAGTCCTGTTCCTGGAGACTAACCTACCTGACGGAGTAGTAATGGAGGCCAGCTGGTAAGAGCTGTGTGGGTAAACCTCACTCTCCTGATCTCAAGAGGTGCACTAAAGACTGAGGCTAGATCCTGTGGTCCTTATCGTCATAGTTAGTGATACACCGGTTCAAATCAGAGCGTGGTGAGTAGAACTAGACGACTTAAAGTTCAGCTGAAAGCATAAAAGCATATGCTGGTTAGGTATGGTTTAAAGCATGGCTGCTGGTTTGAGCTGGTTTAAACTGGTCCTTAGCTTAGGGCTGGGATTTTTGTCTGATTTGATCAATTAATTAGAATTTAATGTTTTGCCACAATTTAATTTTTCTTTTCTTTTTTATATAAATCGACACTTTGACAATAAAAGTCAAGAGAAAAGAATGATCCTCAATTTAACATGCTCTGTGAAGGACCATAAGCAGAATATATATCGCTAGGGACCGTTCACACAGAATGCACTTTTGTGCAGAGATGCGACGCGGGCAGTGGTATAGGAAAAAATGCAAAAAGTTTGGAGTTTTTCGTCTTTTAATAACTAGAGAGACGCATTTTTAAAATGCTGTTTCATGCATGAGATGCTGCAAGAGACACTAACGCAACAAACTATGCTTACATGCTTATGCGTGTATGCTTACATAGAAAAACCTATGAAAAGGCAGCGCAATCTAATAAAAAACCTGTAAAGAAATACTTTATTCAAGTAGAAGTTAATAGAGGTCAAAAAGGTACTTGAATTATGTTGTAGTTACATTTTCAAGTTGACTAGTTAAAAATCAAGAATTGGTCAAATAAAAATCAAGATTTTTTTTTTTTTGGCCACAATGCCCAGCCCTACCTTAACTGGTCATGATCTGGTCTTAAGCAACTAGCTCCAGCTCAAGACCAGCACATGACCAGCTAAAACCAGCAAACACATCTGAACCAAATAATTAAGATCTTCAGAAGCACTTGATAGATGCAGACAGATGTGTTTGATCAGGGTTTGATCGAAGGCAGATCTCCAGGAACAGGATTGGGCACCCCTGTGCTAAAATGTTGGTGGCTGAAGAGTTGCTTGCAGCCTATTTGTCAACATCTTCACTTTCTTTTTAAAAGTCTTTCCCTACCCTTCTGTCTAAACCTGTTTGGATGACTTTGGCCTTGATTGGCAAGTCCTATGTGGCTCCCAGTCAGATGGGTGCAGATGCTGTCAAAGAGCTTAGAGGAGTGAGTTGGTGTTTTATGCAACCAAACATAGTTTATGTGACCAGCTGCTCCATGGCAGGGTTGGTGGCAATGGAGACACATCAGTGGTTAAACCTTACAGATGTCAGGAAAAAGCAGAAGGCTTTCCTGCTGTATGCTCCTGTTTCTCAGTCTGGGATTTTTGTTAGCGCTTTGAATGCTTTCTTTGACTAACTGAGATTTGTCGTGGCACTTGTATACTGTTGTTGTTGTTCTCTTGTTGGTCTGATTGCTTCTATTGTTCTCATTTGTAAGTCGCTTTGGATAAAAGCGTCTGCTAAATTATTAAATGTAAAGATCTACTTTCCCAGGCTCTGGGCATTGGGTGCTATCCCTGGCCAGAAATGTGGAAACAATAGATTCAACCCTTGAACAATGCTTTTTGATTAGATCTGGTCTTTTGTCACCACCCTGTTGGTTTAACACTGGTGTTATCTTCAGGAACATGTTTATGCTGACATGGCCCCAGCTACTCTTAAGATGTATGTTGCAGGGAATGATTGCTTTTTTTAATTATTATTATTAATAGGTTTAACAGAGGCTGCTATTGAAGCACTTGAGTCAGGCTCGGAAATAATTCTGATTTATAAGATGGTCTTGTTGTTGGCCTTGACATCCCTTAAGAGGGTTGATTGGTTGGCCCATCCTATATGGATTTTGGTCCTGGTCTGATGAAGGTTTTGTTGCAACCAACATAGGTTACTTACCTAAGGTCAGTTCACTTTATTTGACTCTGAGGTTGTAGTGTTTCTCCTCCTTTTGAGTCGCAGAAGACTGAAATGCTGCATTGGCTTTTTCCTCTAAAGGCGTTATGAATTTACATTGAATGCACAAACCAGTGGCATAAATACGATCAGCTGTTTGCTTGCTTTGATGGCCGCCACAGGGGCGTTGCTGCTAGGAAACAAAAAATGGTGCACTTGGTGAAGAATGTGATTTCTCTTGTTCATGAGGCATGTGTGTTAATTTTGCCTCTTGGCATTCAGTGTCACACTTCTACAAGCATCATCTAAGGGTTCAGGAAAATTTGTGGAGAGGAAAGCTCTGCCATACTACCATATGTCTCATTCTCTACTCAGTGGATTTGGGTTATGTTTGTAACTGAGACATTTAACAGTCTTGTCTGTGTTTCACCTAAAATGGTTTAAAGTGCTATTTTCTTTACGGTTCAGTTGCTCAGTCTGAACCAGAGTTCAATCCACCCACATCCCTCTGCCCCCACAGGTCTTCTTTCATTGTATGTTATCGTGTTGTTAACTGTGGTGTTTTTGCATCATCATCATGAGCATGTTGCTGCAACTCTTTACTACTGTATCTCAGAAGGCAAAGACACCAAGGTCACTGTATTATTGAAGTATTTGTGAATTATTTGCAAAGATCAGTGGATGCAAGAGATCCAAAGAACGTGAGGTACTCTGAAAGCAATTTATTTATAGACAAGCAACAGGAGGAATGCATCATACTTGGATTATATTACAGTTTTATATAATGTAACTGGGAACATGCAATGATTGCAAAATGAAAAGTATACATCATCAATCAAGTTAGGATTGATTTCAACTGTGAACCATACCAGCTGAACTGTACTCCAATATTTCCTGATTCCTAGTGGAAAAACTCTTTCACACCGACCCTGCTAACTGATCTCTGATTCTGCAATGACATCTCCAGTGTGACAGTGCCTTAAACTGAAGACAAAAGAGACAATTTTGACATGCAGCAACAGAGAAGGCAATATACAGGAATGTTAATGCAATTTCAATCACAATATAGAGCCAAAGGTTCCTCCAATCATAAGCTACAAATAAATAAAGATTCTGTTGCACTGAAAAAGAATGATTTCAGTTTGAGAGGACACCATTAGGGTCCCTGTGGATTGTCGTTTCCAATTTATGACCTATTGTAATAGCAATCTTTACATTCCTTGGGGATTATCGAACTAGTAGCTCAGATCATTTTGAATTTGAATTTGATGACAAGTGTCCGAAATGAATTATTACAAAATGAACTCGGTTTGAGACCTAGTCTGTTTTACTCTGGAGCAAACCCAGAAAAGCAGGAAATGATCACATTTAAAACAGAAAAGATACAACGACAGAACAGAAGAGGTTATCAGTTCAGGGGCTAATGAGGTTCTGCCTCTTTCTCAACATCAGCAGATACGTTTCCTTCTCCCTCACTGCCTCTTTTAATTAGTAAAGCTGATCAATGGAGGCATCATCACCCCCTCCACACATCAACAGCTGTGTGCCTTCGACCCAAGATATTAATGATTCCAATAAACTGAAAAATCCAATAATCGGTCAATGAAAAACCCTATTATGATTTGGGGGATATATCCCCCTTACTGTCTATTATGATTATGAGTTATAGGGAGGCAGAATTACTGCAGTACTGCTTAATAGCTGTGCCTGAACCCTATAAAATAACATCAGCACACACTGCAACAATTATCCCGCTGGGCAGACTGAAGGATCGACGGTTTACGCTCACAAATCACTTCATCTAGCTATTGCACCAAGCTTAGATGTTTTTAAAACCCACCTGCTGTGATATACATCTACAAACACTCAAATAAGTGCATGCAGCAGTGTTTTGCACAGGATCTACATCCATCTGTGTTTCACCGTCTCTCATCATATATCAGATAACAAGGGATGTTAATGTTTCAGACATCTGGATCAGTTCAGCCCTTGTATCAGAGATCTCAGTTTGTCTGTTTGAATCATCTCTATGAAAAGATATCTGAATATGTCTCTCCCTAGTTCCTGTCTGGAGCTGCTCAGTGTGCCAGCGCAGAGTTAATTAGATAGATTAGACACAGAAACACAAAGGCTGGTTGGGTAATCTGCTTTGACTGAGCTGGTTATAGGTTTGTCCTGGTTTTCATTCTGGCCTTGCCTATGTTCATGCTTTGAAGTCTTGAAACGCCAGAGCAAAATGAAAAAGAGATATTGGGAAGCAGCGTGATAACAGAGGATTTGGTGGAGAAGAGACTTGAGGGGAGAAAGATTTAATAATCTGATGTAATGCTTCCCTTTCCTCTTTAACTTTCCCTGAGCAATGCAGATCTACCCAGTATCAATATTCATACCTAACATATTTATTGGTTTTACCATTATTTAGTATTTTACACTTCATTGCATTGTGTTTTAGGGTTAACAAATGTGTTTAATGGCTGCAAGTACTTTTTCTGTTATTTTATTTTTTACAGTGTAGTCCTGATTTTTTTTATGCTTGCAAAAATGGTCTTCAATAGAGAGATTTCTCTGGTGAATGAAGCACTGAAACTGAGATATGAAAGAATGGCTTGTCTAAATAGAGCATTAACTGTTGCTTTCATTTCAGTTTGATTTCATTTCACTGATAGAACAGGCAAAGTTTGGATATCATTTTGGTTTTGATTATGTGCAAATGCATTGAATTCATACATTTGTTTGATATTTAGGACAATATACTCATTTTTATTCATGCTTTCATAAAGACACTTTGAGGCTAGCACTTCACTTTAAACAATGCCCACACATGACCTTTAAAACACTATCAGGAAATTACGATTAAGGGATTAAGTTCAGTTCTGATTGACGTAAAATAAATTACTGGTTGATATGCATCATCTCAAATGACATCTCATAGTGAGATTTTGTGTTTGAGTTAATGGCAATTCTGGCCTGAGGTTACAATGGAAATACCTGAAATTTAAAGCTCTAAAATTCACCTTCGAACAATGGCACTGCATTTAATGAAGAAGAAAATATCTACTTAACTAATATCAGTTGCATGATTAAAAACATACGGTGTTTCATAACAGGCTATGGCTTAAGATATATGCAAACATCAATTACTAAATGCACTTGAATAATTAATTTAAATAAATGTATCTTAAATATGTGAAGCGTTTAACTTAATAAACAACGATAATATAAGCATATGAAAGAATTGGCACAAATGGCAGGCAACAACAAGACACAGTATAGCTATGGTTCAACTGAACGAGAAACTTGAGTGTTCGGAGCACGACGTTTCGACTAGTAAAACACAGAAAGCTTAATAACACAGCTCATCGCACTTTCAGGTGGCATTATACCATTCTGTGCAATTACTTAATCCAAACCTGCTTTGACACGATTCAGAAATGCTAGTTAAAAATAGTTTGACACGTTTCATCTTTTGGTCTCTCAGTGACTGCATCTATCCATAAAGATGGATTCTCTTTCCTTTGGCCCCTTTTAAAGGGTTCATAATGACCCAAATGATTTAAATCTATTACATCTCTATTTCGCAACATGAACAACTCAAAAGCTTTATCATTTGAGTGTCATAAGAGAAGCCCTTTCAAATGGCTCAAGCCTAGTTTAGCAGTTCACTCTAACAAGTGTTAGCTCGACAAAACACATCAACAACGGCACAACGCTGCGCTTCTCAGGAGCTGAGAGAAGGGGAAGGCAGTCTCTCGGTGAGGGGAAGATCAACAGGGATGGTTTGGAGGGAGGACAGGTCACTGGAGCGCATTAAGGGCTCTGATGAGGGAAGGTCTGATGGACGTGATCTAGAAGCTTCTACATGATCTCTGGCTCGGGAGGCAGGGGTTAAGATCACTCACGGAAGAATACGTATTCGGTGTAGCTGGTCCAGATTTTGTCGTCAGTCTGCTCGTGAGCGAAGGCGCAGGTCCCTGTGGAGTTACAGGCCACCATGTGGAAGCCGGCATCCGCCAACCGGTCAAAAGCCTGCTCCAGGAAAGTAAACTTTAGGTAAAAGCGTGCCGTGTAGCGCTCTGGAGGGCGATCGGGGTCGCGACTCTCGTTCAGCGTTTCCCCGAAAACCTCCTTAGCGAGAGAGGTCTTCCCACACACCATGATCCGAGCCACGCGTCTGAACTTGGCGTCTGTTTGGCTGTCTCGGCCGAGCGTGTAGGAGCCCCGGTAGCCGATGGTGATGAAGCCGGAGCACTTTCCGTCGCTGGAGCAGGGAGCGGCCCCGAGGCTGCGGGCGACGTCGGCCCCGGGCGAGGGATCCTCGGGGTCGCTCTGACAGCCCTCGTCCCCCAGAGAGCTCTGCTTCGTGAGCTTGGGGGCCAGCAGCTTCACCAGCTCGGGGAGGTTGAAGAACTCGGCCTCTCGCTGCAGACGGCCTCGCTCGGGGAAGTGCTCCGGGAGCACCAGCTGACCGTCTCGCATGTAGTCCAGAATATAACGGAACAGGAATCCGTCTCGGTCCACGAAGAAGCGACCTTTGGTGTCTCGCGCCAGGCTGCTGGTGCTCTTCTGACTGAACATCTCCCACAGGAGCGAGTCCGGCACGCTGGTCAGAGTCGAGACGCGTGTGATATACACCTGACCCCCCACGTTCAGCTCAATGATTTCAGGGAAGGACAGGTCCTCGACAGGACGGCTAATAGCATTGTCAGGTAAAGCCATGTTTCAGAATACTTGGAGAAAGATTTTTTTTTTTTTTAAAAAGGTCAATATAGGAACTGAAATTTACACCCGAGTATAAAATATCAAGATTGTGGAGTCAGAAGTGTCCAGTTCACACGATTTACGCATAATAATCCGTCAGTAATGAGTTTTAAGCATGTAAATTAGCACACGTGGCTCAGAGAAGCTCACTGGTGTCAAACGCTGCCAAACAAAAACTGAGTTTTCAGATGATGTCCCTTTCATGTGTCCTTTATTGAAGGTCCCAAACATTTAGAGAACGTCCAATTCACATAAACCTACCGTTAGTAGTACCTACGGAGCCATCTAAAGAGCCGTCTGTCAGTAAATGTCCGATGTTATCACGACAGCGTCAGTTGGGGAAATAGATGTGTATGATAAAGCGTCATGATGTGATTGCTCTCGCTCTTTCTCTTTCTCTCACCGAGCGCTCTGGAACAGGACCATAATATTCCACGCCCCTGCGCTGCGACGTCATCGGCGCTAACCCCGCCCCCGCGCCGTCAGCACATACTTCATGAAATTCGTTTCTGCACTAAGTATATATATATATATATATATATGTTTTACTGTCAATCTCATTATTTATCTACTTTTAACATAATTATTGTTGTTACTGTCTTATTCAGTTGGTTGCATGTTTTGGCGTTTATTTCTGTTACATGATTTTCAACAATGAATTTCCTAAACAACATTCAGATTGCTAGGTTTAGAAAGTAGCCTACCCATAAAATCGAGTTAAAAAAAATATTAAAATAGAATGTAACACTGACATCTAGTGGATAAAAAAACTATAATCTGATGTTTCAGAATCACTCTCTCTCTCTCTCTCTCTCTCTCTCTCTCTCTCTCACACACACACACACACACACACACACACTCTCTCTCTCTCTCTCTCTCTCTCTCTCACACACACACACACACACACACTCAATTTCAATTTCAATTTCAATTTAGGTGTGCTTTATTGACATGAAAAAACTGTACATGTGTATTTCCAAAGCAGTTGCAGCTGGGCTGCTTACAAATAGTGCACATATGTATTTACAGACAGAAAAAGAATAATAGTAATAATAAAATATATTAAAAGTATTAACCATGTAGTGCAAAGTGAATTAGTGTATGTGAATGTATAAGTTAGAAATAAAATAAAATAGAATATGGTATTAGATTTACAGAGTTAAAATGTACATCTAAGTAATACAATACAGTAATATGGCATAACATAATCTACATGTGCTGGAAACATCAGGTCAGGGCAGGTTGAGTGTTTTCTCTAACATCATGACAGGCAGACACATATTGAGCAGCAAACACACAGCAGTTCTTGTGTTCTCCGAACAGATACGCCAGTTTCTCCTGCTTTGGAAGAGTTTTAAATGTCTGATGGATCTGCTGTATTTAATCACAGAACACTGTCCGTGTGTCCGTGTATTTGGGGCATTCTGTTAGGAAGTGCACTTCTGTATCCATCTGATTCAGATCACATTGTGAACACAGTCTCTGCTCCGCTGGCAGCCATGTTTTTCTGTGTCTGCCCGTCTCTATCATCAGCTTGTGTCCGCTGAGTCTGTATCTGGTCAGCGTGCTTCTCAGTTTCTGATCTGACACTGTGTACAGATACTCTGCCATACTGTACTTACACTTTAGAGTCAGATAGCATCGCATTTGACTGTTGATCTGTTTGGGTTTGTAATTCTGTTTGATTAGTGCAGTAATCTGATTGATTCTGATGTGATTCAGAGCAACAGTAGATGTTAGTGAAGCATCAGGACTGAAGCTCTGGATCTGGGTCATCAGGGAAGTGACCTACACTTAGAATCTCATTGAATAGTTTTAGAATGGCCAATTGAAATTTACTGCTTGTGTGTTTTATCATTTCATTTAATATCCCATCAGGTCCAGATGCTTTTTTGAGGTTTTTGATATTTTCTTTAAGTTCTTTATCAGTTATTGGGAAATCTAATGGGTTTTGGTTATCTTTGATTGCTAATTCTAGTTTTCCCAATTGGTTGATTGTTTGGTTTTGTTTACAGTTTGTGTCTGTTTGTACTTTATTAAACAGTGTTTGGAAATGACTTTCCCATATTTCTACATTTTGGATTGCCAATTCTTCATGATCAGTTTTTTTCAGATTGTTCCAGTTATTCCAAAACTGGTTTGTGTTCACCGACTTCTCAATTATTGTGAGTCGGTTTTGGGTGTATTGTGCATGTGTATGTTTGTATTGTTTTAGTGTTGCACAGTAAAGAAGCCGGATCTCTGTATTATTTGGATCTCTGTGTTTCTGATTTGACAGTGTTCTCAGTTTTTTGCGAGTAGTTTGGCAGTCCTGATCAAACCAATTTTTGTCATTTTTGGGTATTAGATTTTTTCCAGATTTTGTTTTCAATTTGGATTGTTTTGCTGATTTTTCAAATATGTAATTTAAATCTTTGACCGCAAGATCGACACCTTCATTGGTGTGAGCATAGATGTTATTTAGAAAGTTATCTATCAGTGCTTGTATTTTTTGGCTGCTAAGTGCTTTCTGATATTCTTCAGCGCTCTTTTCAGCACATCTGTATGGTTTTCTGATGTTGTACAGTTTACTGGGCTTTGTGTTAATGTTATTTTCAGTCTTTTTGAGATACACAGTGATTTGACAGTGATCGGACAGAGGGGTTAGTTCTCTAACAGTGAATGATCTGAGAGATGAAGGATCTATGTCTGTTATCATATAGTCAACTGTGCTATTCCCAAGAGGTGAGCAAAACATGAATCTCCCTAAAGTGTCTCCTCGTAACCTACCGTTGATGATATACAGACCCAGGCTTCGACAGAGCTGCAGGAGGTCTTTCCCATTCTTATTTACTATGTGATCACGGTTATCTCTGTGGATATGGGAGAATGTGTTATTAATAACAGTCAGTTTGTTGTTGATGTATTTGCTCCCTTGTGTGTCTGCCCTGCTCCATGTCTTCTGTAGGATTATAGTATCCATCTCTTTGATGCTCTTCTGGAATTCAGTGTTTGAGTGGTGATCTTTGTGTTGGGGTAGATCTCTGTAGCCTTCTCTGCTACTCTGCAGATCAGCTGTCCAACTCTCTCCTGTTCCCTTCTCAAGTCGTTGGTGCCTGTGTGTATGATGATATGTGAACTGTGTCTGTCGGCCGTCATCCTTTGCTAGTGTTCTGGAAGAATGAGCTGATTTGAGACCTGAAGAAAGTGTTTTGGTAGTTGTAGAGCATTCTGAATGTGAAATGAACTGCTTTGCCAAGCTGAAAGTTGGTTAGGAGAACTGTGTGAAGAGTTTTACAAAAGTGACCTAAGTATTGAGAAATGTGTCCTAGCGTGGTGAATTTGTTGAAGTAGAGGTCTGGTATGGACATGTATTTCTGACAGTGCAGTCTCGATCTCCAGCTGCTGCTGTAGTCCCTGTGGGGTGGAGGACAGCAGCACCAGATCATCTGCGTACAGCAAGAGCTTGATGTTCTTGTCTTGTAGAGAGAGTCCAGGGGCTGTAGACTGTGCCAACTGCACCGCTAACTCATTGATGTAGATGTTGAACAGCGTTGGACTCAAACTACAGCCCTGCTGCACTCCTCCTTTCTGGGTGAAGAATTCTGTATGTTTGCTGCCAGTTCGGATTGCACTAATATAATCCGTCGTGCCAAATAGAATCAAATGCTTTTTGAAATCGACAAAGCATGCAAATATTGTTCCATTTTTGGTCTGTTTTATGTGTTAATTGATTAGGGTGTGTACGTAGGGTGTAAATGTGGTTTGGAAGGAAGTCAATCTGACTCGGGCTCAGGACATTGTAATCATTAAGGAAGTTTAGCAATACTGCTAAATAACTCCACAAATCTCCAGTCGGATCTCACAGATGCCCACAAAGCCGTCCTAAAGATAAAGACACGACTCACAAAGCAAGCAACACAATGCAAGAGAGCCTTATGAATACACTGCAAACATTCAGTTTGTTTTTACACACGTCACGTGTCATGTAAGTGGATTAAGTGGAGTAACACTGATAGTGTGTGCTGCAGTGTGGACAGCTGTGTTGACTCTAGCAGCTCTGCATCAGGGTTATTATTGAGTCAGATTCATCTGTCAGACGCAGCCTCCAACAATTCAAACATGACACACAAGTCTTCCATCTGGACGGCTGTGAGGAAAACAAAACAGACAACTGCACAACCTTCAGGAGCCTCACACACGTCTCAGTGGTGTGGATGTGTTTCAGTCACCTTTGTTTTTAGTGATTTATATAATGCATAAGAAGACAGTGTCATTATTCAGTTCAGTTTAATACCTCTGTATTCATGAATTATGAATGAGTCTGATCTGGCTATAAAGCAGCTCCACAGAAGACAATCGTTCATCCAGTAATACTGCTGAATACTGCCTTTCTATTGAACCACAGTGCTGTCACACAGGTAATCACACACAAAATACACCTGTTTGTTTACATAATGTGTGTTTGTGTACTGTGAATATTAATTACATGCATATAAAGACACACACATACAGCATATATATTTAAAATATTTACATATGTACATATTTATATTCATAGAAACATTTTTTCTTAATTATATACATGCATGTGCTGTATTTATATATACACAATAAATATACACAGTACACACATATATTAGTTAAAAAGTTTTATATTGGATAAGATTAATCAAAATTAATAGTTCAAAAGCACTATATATACATTTACTGTATATATATACATATACACACATTAAAGAATATTAAGGTAATTTAAGAATTCTGTGATCACGCAAAGGGTGAAATAAACAATATATAATAATAATAATCTAGCAGTGCTTTAATATTTAAAAGTTTTGCTATTTATGCCTGTTGCACAAAGCTGTTCCCATACATTTGAAAGAAAACAGGAAATGACATCACAGAGTTGACACCTGCTGTAGAATGAAGCAGGTTTAGCTGGCGAGTCAGGTGTATTTCACTGGTTTAGTTACTCTTTTTCACTGAGAGCAAGCATCTCTAACGCTTGAGCTCTGACTGGATGAATGTGAACGTCCTCTCAGAGCTTTAGATCACTTGAATGTACTTCCCAAACTACAAGAGAATAAAAGGCAGACGCAGCGTGTGTGAAGTGTGAAACCTCTGAAGGCGGCCTGCACATGCTCTCGAGATCTGGAGCTGCCAGCAGTCGTCTGCTCTTTGTTGTGGCTCGTGCACAGCGGAAACAATCTGAAGAAAGAGATGTGCAGCTCTTCAGCATCGTCCCGCTCGGAGTCAGAGACACAGGACAGAGCCAAACACACAACACACACACATCTGACAAAGAGTCTCAACTTTTATTTGGCATAATTTAAAATCATCTCACCGTTAGTTCATTTATACAATTTATTTTGGTTATAAAAAAGCAATTTGGACAAAAAATGGAGTTCCCAGTGTATACATGTAGTACCACACACCATAGACACACAGACGAAACAGAATCACTCGCATAAACCTGATCCTGACGTCAGCGTCTGCACAGATTCACTTCTCTTACATCCAGTCTGGCAATGAACTCAAAGGAAGGAATGATTCGACAACAGAAACACTGTGATTGACTCACAGGTGAACAAACACCAGTCCAGTTAACATCCGTGTAGCCAAAGGCACTCTTTGGTCAAGTCTGGCAGACAGTTCAGAGAAAGCAAGAAGTTAAAAACACAAGGCAATTAAAAAATAAAAAGCTGCAGTTATAAAACATTGGCTGTCTAGTCCCAGGTTTCCACACATGTCAGTTTTGAATGTTTAACCACGACTTCCAGTTCAGAAAGCTAAGTCACACACATGCTAGCGCTGTAAAATCTTAAACTGCTGACGCACGTGAGAGAAGGATATTGAGATGAGGTGAGATGCTGGCAGGGAGTGCTCTGGACCATTAGACTGGGGCTGGATGAACACACTAACTAACAGAACCAACACTAGTTTAGCAGCGGGACACAGCCCTTCAGAAAACAGCACACGAGGCACGATTCTCAGGATGATTCAACCACAAAATCACAGCTAAGAAAATATATTCAGCATTACAAATATCTAGTTTTGGACTATTAAGACATTTGGCATTTGTAACTGGAAATGTACAGCATTACAGTATTTGTAGTACTAATATATATATATGTATAAAATAATATAAAAAATCTGTAATTGTTTCTGGAGAAGTTACTTTCTTTGTGAGGGGCTGCATTAAAAAAAAAAAAGATTTAATTTCTTTATGGAAATTATATACTTTTCTGACTTTGGTTTAAGATATTTCCTGCAGTTTTCTACATGAGACTCACACAGTGCACCCCACACCATCTGTTTTACACACCCTATGGAAATACTGCTGTTGAAAATCATCCTGAAGGCACATGGAAGCTTTGGCAGGGATATCTCCAAACGTAAGTCTGTGAGTGGACCTGGTTCAGTCTTCATTATATTGCACATGTCTCTACGAGCACAGGGAGAAGCTCCACACAGACATCACTAGTCTGATGTATCTAATGGACCCAGAAACTAGGGCTGACACCATAAATACATTCATAGATCGATTCGGAGACTTTCAGGATGAGCTGAGTTTCTAACAGCAGATGGCGCTCTACTCTAGTTTTTAACCGCACACTCAAACGCTCATGAAGAAGAGCGCTTGTGCTTTCATCTAGTAAGTGCTGAAACGTTCTTTTATGACACTGTGAACACTCTTGTAATACGCTTCAACCTTTCGACCTTTCTGAATGATTATTTTAAGTTCAAGTGGTGCGTGAGGAACAGGAAGTGAGTGGAGTACGGCTGTTTCTGAAGCATGCAGCGCCATCTGCTGTTCAAAACTAACAATCAGAATCAATTCAGAAGAGAATCACGATGCAGAATCGGATTGATTTATCATCACACCTCTACTGGCAACAAACTGTTATTGATCAATAAAAACTCAAATAAAGCAAGCAACTTCCACAGACAGATTTACAAGACAAAGAGACATGAAGAAGTCAGCGAAGCCCAATCAGAAAGAGCGAGAGCGTGAGAACGGCTCTGTGCAGCTTGTTCACGAGTTCATCTCCGTCACGCACGACTATAAGAGCACACACTTCTTGCCGTTTTTCTTGGTAGCGGGGTAGAGCACGGCACGCACGGCCTCCACGAACACCTCCCTCACGCCCTCCTGCAGCAGCGCAGAGCACTCCAGGTACTTGACCGCTCCGATCTGCTTGGACAGAGCGCCGCCCTGCTGGTGCGAGGTGGGAGCCAGGCCCTGCTCCTTCAGCTTCTTCAGCGTCTCCGCGTCCGAGCGCAGGTCTCTCTTGGTGCCCACCAGCAGGATGGGAGCGCCGGGGCAGTGGTGGGTCACCTCCGGGTGCCACTTGTGCCGCACGTTGGCGAAGGACGAGGGGCTGCCGATGGAGAAGCAGATGATGAAGATGTTGGTCTGTGGGTAGGAGAGCGTGCGCAGACGGTCGTACTCCTCCTGCCCCGCCGTGTCCCACAGGTTGAGGCTCAGCGTACGGCCGTCCACGCTCATCTGAGCGCTGTAGTTGTCGAACACGGTGGGGATGTACTCCTCGGGGAAGGCGTTGGTGGTGTAGGAGATGAGGAGGCACGTCTTCCCCACCGCCCCGTCGCCCACCACAACACACTTAATGGTCTGCATCCTGCGTCCTCACGGCAGCGGCACCTGCGGTCAAGAGCAGGACAATGAGCCTCACGGCACCCTGCACACACACATCTCATGAGACTGACATCAGAGTAGATCAACTCTCCATTGATGTGTGGTTTGTTAGGACAGAGCAATATCTGTCTGAGATACAACTATTTGAAAATCTGGAATCTGAGGGAGCAAAAAATAAATACAAAAATTCCCTGCTGTAGTGTAAAGCAGAAATAATATACCTATGAAATATTCATCTAAAATAAAAGTTTTTGTTTGCATAATATACGTGTGTACTGTGTATATTTATGATGTATATGCAAATACACACACATGAATATTTAATATAGAAACATAACATTTTTCTTAAATATATAAATGCATGTATGTGTATTTATATATAGCCTACACATAATGAATAGGAGTGTAATGATACACTAGTGATGTTCATATTAACTGTTTAATCATTAACCGAAGAAAAGAAAGATAACAGATTAATACTCTCAGTTTAAACTGATTAATCTGTATCATTTATATTAGGCCTATTATTATTATGAAGTTAGCCTACTTTTATTAATAAATGAAAATTAATTTGCCCCACAATAATTACCAAATAACTGACGAGCTGCGAGGATTGCAAAAGATTATGCTAATTACTCCTCAATTAAAATGTTTAAAAAAGGTATTTAAAAAAAGGTCTATTATACAAGTATTAATAGGCCTACAATTAAAATATTACCACTACAGTCATCAATAAAAATCTACAAAATAAAAATCTTTTATTTCAAACACCAACTTTCAAAAACAACCTATTTAACACAGAATAGGCCTATGTTTCTTCTCATTTTTTTCACACTGTTATTATTAGAGTTATTAGGGGAATACATGAAAACCGCTAGCTATAGCATGTTGAAGTAGATCGTGTCTGAGAGAAGCAGAAAGCTCCATCATTACTGTTTTTACTTTCACTTTCTGTTTATTGAGCTGACTGAGATTAAGATGTTCACCGGCGTAACTCTTTCTGCAAAGTTTGCACGCTGCTTATGTGTGACATCCATCGGCTCGCATTCAAATGTTTCCAACATTGCAACATAACCACGTACTGAACCAGTGTGATGTATCGAGCCCAACCGTGAATGTTTTTATTTTGGATGTGATTAATCGTTAGACAGCACTGTTTTCTGACTTGACTTTTCTTAGTTAAGATCATGGAATGAAGCTCTTCATTTGCAGTTGATAATTAATTAATTAAATATTTTAACTTTTTTTCCAATTTTTCATTTTTTTTAAACATCGCAATAAATATCGTATCGTGGACTTTATATCGCGGTATTGTCGTTTCGTGATATTTTGATTGTTACATCCCTAATTCATATTACTAATCAAAAATTAAGTTTTGATATATTTACGGAAAGAAATTTACTGATTATATTTGTGGAACATGATCTTTACTCAATATCCTAATGATATTTGGCATAAAAGAGAAATGTATAATTGTGACCCATACAATGCATTGTTGTCTATTGCTACAAATATACGTCTGTGACAGTGATGACTGCTTCTGTGCTGCAGGGACACTGATATCTTGTGCTTGAGCTGAACTAAAGTCTAAATCCACCGTTTCTACCAGAAGAGTTACTATAGTTATTGTTATGATGAAACTGTTGACTACCATCAATGATAGTTTCATGTATCAATGATCGTCAGAGATATTACCTTTGACCATAGCAAGACAATTATTATTATTGTTATTATTATTAGACTAGTAATACTATCTGGCTTATTTGAATGGATATAAATATCCATTATATTTCTGTTTTCATGTTTTTAACCAATCACACAGGATTATGTTGAGTTTATGAATGCAGCGGCCAATCAGAGGTGTTCAGATGAGTCATCGCTGAGACTCTGGGGCTTCGCTGAGCTCTGACTCCTGAACTCTCATCAGAAACTAGATGTAAGAGATTATCCAGGTCAAAAAACCTTTAATAATGGCAGTAAATCTCTCTTTATGCTATATTATTATGATATTCTGGATTAAATCTTTGTCACCTCCTTTTCTTTCAATTAGCACAGGTTTTGTGTTTCTTTCTGGAGCTGTTTGAACACAAGCCTCCTTTTTTAAATGACAAAAGTTCAATAAAGCTTATTCACCTTATTCGAGTTGACAAAAAGATTGAATCGAGAATTTCACAATAATACAGCATAATGAGAGATTTATTCATCATGGTCATTTTAATATCCTCTGTGAGTAAAGTCAGTGTGCTCTAGTCTGATGTGATGAACATTAACCAGCAATTTCAGGAAAAGAAACTCCTCTCTGGGTCAAAATGACATGAACACAACACGAGGGTTAAGGAAATTATCACAATGTTCCGAAAGCTTATTAAACTAAATTAAATTAAGCATTAAGCTAAATTAAACATTAATTTCCTACGAACAATAAACTGAATAAGTATGTTTTTCCAGGCAGAAACGAGGGAGAACTGTTGTAAGAGCTGTAGTCAGTTCTAACTGCGTTTGAGCATTATTATGAAGAATTAAATGATTTGAATCAAACTGACCTTGTGTTTCTCAGGAGAAAGTGATTCTGGATGAGTGTTTACAGGATCTCCACTGATGCTGCGATCATAGTTCGGTCTTGATGAACTCCGAGATATAACTGATTTCTGTTTCCGGTAGAAACCCCGTCTCAATCTGGAATCAGAACCCGGATCTGTGAAACTGATCAGATTTACTCTCAGGTGAGTCAAGTGTCACAATCTGACAGACAGACCGGAAGCTGCTAATGCTAGCCGCTGGATTAGCGATCAAACATTTCTGAAGTTCGCTAACAAGTCGTATAGATCATTAAGTACTTTAATGACAACAGAAGCACACGTCATGAACGACGTGTCAATGGTTTGAACACTTGATTAACTCTGGAAACAGGTTTATGTGAGATTGTGTCTCTACTCTTCACACGACTCTTTCATTTACAGCACAAACAATAACTCACGAGTGTGAACACTTCACTGGAACTACTCTTCTTATTATCATTACGCGCAATACTGTATTTAGTTTCACTACTGAAGTTTTCATTTAATAATAATAATAACATCAGTGTAGTTTAGACGCCTCGCGTTCACGCGCTCAGGATCAGTTGATATGGAGTTGCTGCGCGCGCCCAATGACAAGTATTTCCTGTATTATTATTATTTTTCACACCCATTACATGTTTCACACAACAAGTGAACCTCAGAACTAACACGAGTTTTCATGTATGCCATAACATGATTATTAAACTTATGAAACGAGTTTGAAGAAGTTCTCACCAGCTCTGAAGTCCTCACGCGCCTCTCCGCCTAGCGCTTAACACCGTGCGTGCGCGTGACCGCGGACACCGTGACCTCGCGGAAGACGCAGCTAACGCGTTTCAAAATAAAAGGTCAAAACTCGGCGATAGATTTATTCATTTTTATTTTAATCTTGAAACCTTGTTAGGAATAATTAAGGTTTACGTATACGACATTCTGTACAAATGAGCGGGTGAACTGACCCCTTACAGTATGTAAATTAGGCAATATTACAAGATCTAATAGGACTAATTGGAATAGTTTTCAAGAAATCAGATTAATAATGTCTTTATATATATATATATATATATAATGCTCTCATCAATGAAAACATATTCAGTGCAAGTGTTTAAGAGTGAAGCGCAGCACCATAGCACAGCTTTCTATAGTTTCTGCCTTCGGATAAAAATAAAATAATATATATATATATATATATATATATATATATATATATATATATATAATAGCGATTGTCTATCTTACAATTATTTTTCCCAACTTATAACTCCGAGTAAAATATATAAATAAATACAAATAATTGCTAGATATATACTCGCTATTCTGAGAATGAAAGTGATATAAACTCGCGAAAAAAATAAATATATTCTCACACTTGAGAGATATAAACTCAGGATTGTGAAATAAAAAGCAATTACCTTTTTTATTCTGCTGAATGCGTACATAAATTGATAAACAAATAGATAAAAAATTATGACCGACTTGTGAAAAAAAAGAAAAAAAGTGTCAAATTGTGAGACAGTCACAATTCCCCTTTTTAAGTGTTTGTTTTTAATCATCCTTTGGAGGAAGCGAGCTTATGTAGTTCAGTGTCTCAGTTCATCATGTTGATCTGGAGCAGTGTGTGTCAGGGTCACATTACTACATTACCATCTGTCTGTGGACATGCATTCACCATGAGAGTCAACTCAAGTGAAGAGCATCACAAAATTAGATGATAAAAAATAGATCATTTTAAAAGTACAACTGTAGTATTACAAAAAGTAACATTCAACATTTCAAGTTCAAAATATTTTATTTATAAAAGACTGCATTGCAATATTTCTTTCTTTAAACCTATTAAATCATTCAATTTCTTCATAAACAGTCAGTTTCCTCGGAGCTCAGTGTTTGTTCAGAGCTCCTGTGGTTACAGACACAGATGAAGGAGACTGCAGGTCAGTCCTCCTGCTGAGACACACACACACACACACACACACAACATCACTGATTTAACAAAACAAGCAGAAGACTCCAGTAAAGGTCCGTCTGTACGTCTGCTTCAACAGTGTTCAGTCTGTCCTGGAGACACATGCGCTCCTGATTCACAACGCTGGTATGATCAGCAAATTATAACAGGGATAATATGACAAATACACTGAACTATTAACTCCACATCAGATATTTTTCTCTCAGCTCAACCCACAGACAGAACAGATACTATGACATTTCAACATAAAACATTGGTGTCCTGATATTATAAATACTTACAGACAGCCTCATTCAGTCCCAAATCAAAGCATTAAATCACATCTTTATCAAAGATACCAGGCAGGAATGAGTGTCTGGATGACTGGAGTCGTGTCTATGATCACCTTAAACCCCGGATGACAAATCAAACACACTTCTTCATCTTCAGCAGACTCAGTAACTCTGTCTGAACTTCTGAGGAGCCTGTGCTGCCAGAAACACGTGTGTGTGTGTGTGTGTGTGTGTGTGTGAGAGAGGGGCTGCTCAGAGAAACACTCTCCACTCAGTCCAGACTCACTCCAGCGCTGTGCTTCACTGCTGGCCCTCCTTCTTCTCTCCGGTCTCTCCCCCGGAGCTGGAGCTGGAGCTGGAGCCGGAGCCGGAGCCGGAGCCGGAGCCAGAGCCGGAGCCAGAGCCGGAGCCAGAGCCGGAGCCACCTTCCCTCTCAGACGCCATCTGACAAACACAAACACATTATTATCATAATTACAGAGCTGCACAAAAACAATGGAATACATCAAGTGTGAAAGACAGTATTTCAGCTAACACTCAGACAATCTACATACCAAACCTGATCACTGTTAACATTATGAATAATAATAATAATAATAATAATAATAATAATATTTTAAAATATCTAATGCTCTTCCAAAACAGGCCAATGATTGAAAAACAGCCAATTTATTCAAAAAATATTATTATTAAAAATAATACTGTTTGAATAATATTATTTTTCTTATTAGATTTAATTTTATAATTAATGATTATTATTATTACTACATTTTACCAAAAATAAAGCTCTTCCAAGTCAATTTAATTGAAAATGTTATTATTATTATTATTATTATTAATTTAAAGGGGTGGTTCGGGATTTTTGACATCGGACCTCATTTTTAAGTCAGCCTGGTTGTTATTCATTAGTGGAGACATTTTTTTTTTTAAATTATCCAGTCTTTATATTTGGATAGATAGCCGATGCTAGGCTAGCGCGAGTCAATGGGTATATGTTAGCCAGCCATTAAAAACAGTTTTAACCGCTCCACAGTGCACCAAACACAAATCAATTATAACACTAGACTATCGATGCAAATGTCCGTTGAGAGAATAATGTTAGAAATCAAACTTACCTTTCATCACATTGCATTAGTTATAATTTGTTCTCTGTAATCATAAGCCTTGTCGACAGCAGCAGCGGAGTGATATTGATTACCTAGGCAACCGAGTGAGCCGGTCCACACATGACGCAAGTGTATTTACCTGCCGCTGGCACACTGATCATTACTAACCGGAGCAGCGGCTGAGAAACTAGTTCCTTTAGGATCATTGAGATGAAAGGTAAGTTTGATTTCTAACATTATTCTCTCAACGGACATTTGCATCGATAGTCTAGTGTTATAATTGATTTGCGTTTGGTGCACTGTGGAGTGGGTAAAATGGTTTTTAATGGCTGGCTAACATATACAGTCAAACTGTTTATCAGTAAAAGGCAAATGTTTGATTAACAAACAATGAATCTAAATTTCTTCAATATAAGAGAGAGAGAGAGAGAGAGAGAGAGAAAGAGAAAGAGAAAGAGAACGAGAGAGAGACAGATAGAGAGAGACAGATAGAGAGAGACAGAGACAGAGAGACAGAGACAGACATATAGAGAGAGACATATAGAGAGAGACAGAGACAGATAGACAGAGACAGAGACAGATAGAGAGAGACAGAGACAGATAGAGAGACAGAGAGAGACAGACAGAGAGACAGATAGAGAGAGAGAGAGACAGAGACAGATAGAGAGAGAGAGAGAGAGAGAGAGAGATCAGACCTTCTTGTAAGCCATCTCGAAGAGTTTGAGCGAGGCCTGCTGCAGGTTTGTGGCTGCTTGCTTGATGTTTTCTCCCGTCTCAGTGTCCTTCCTCGAGAGCAGCTCTCGTACTTTAGTGATCTCCTCCTTCAGTTTATCACACTGCAGACAGAGAGAGAGATGAGAGACGTTACTCTGCTCCAGAAGAGCTCTTCAGACGGCCGTCAGATCGCAGTCACACCTCATCCGCCGGCAGCTGCTCCTTAAACTCCTCCATCTTCGACTCGGTGTCGTGAACGATGCCCTCGGCCATGTTGACCGCCTCCACACGATCCTGTGAAACAAGACCAGCCGCTTTAGATCAGATCAGACCGGTCTGAGTGTGTCCAGCTTCACTAGAGACCCACCTTCCTCCTGCGGTCCTCCTCGGCATACTTCTCCGCGTTCTTGATCATGTTCTCGATGTCGTCTTTGCTGAGGCCACCGGAGGACTGGATGACAACTGGAAGACCACGCAGAAAACAACACACCAGGTCAAGGTTTGGGAAGAGCTGGGCATAGAGCTACAAATATACATCAACCATACGATGTGTTTGATAATTAGACACACACACACATATACATAAACATATCTTTTATTCGAGAACTGGTAAACATTAACCAACACCACTAATAACCCGGGTCAAAGTCGCTCCAGAAGTGGAGCAAGCAGTTCAATTTCAGTGAAAGATTAATTGGATTTCTTTGCATCACTGGTGTGTGTGTGTGTGTGTGTGTGTGTGGACTCACTCTGCTGTTCTCTGCCAGTGCCCTTGTCTTTAGCTGAGACGTGCACGATCCCGTTAGCATCGATATCAAAGGTGACTTCAATCTGAGGAACACCTCGAGGAGCCGGAGGGATGCCCACCTGTTCAGAGCACACAAACACATGAGAAAACCGTCCTGATCTAGAGCTCTGCTGACGTGTGTGTGTGTGTCACACACCAGGGTGAACTGTCCCAGGAGCTTGTTGTCCGTGGCCATCTCTCGCTCCCCCTGACACACCTTGATCTCCACTTGAGTCTGTCCATCAGCAGCGGTGGAGAACACCTGAGGAGCACATCAGCACAGGTGAGATCACAGCAGAGCGGAGGAACACCAGGACGAGGTCAGAGGGCATCAGCACACCTGGCTCTTCTTGGTGGGGATGGTGGTGTTTCTGCTGATGAGTTTGGTGAAGACTCCTCCCAGGGTCTCGATGCCCAGAGACAGAGGAGTGACGTCCAGCAGCAGCACGTCGGTCACGTCTCCGGCCAGAACGCCTCCCTGGATGGCCGCTCCGATGGCCACGGCTTCGTCAGGGTTCACAGACTTACTGGGAGCACGACCGAACAGATCCTGCACCGTCTGCTGCACCTGAGGACAGAGAAAGAAAACAACACAACGAGAGTACAAATAAAACACGGTCCGTCGTATTAACACTGCATGGAAATTAAATATAGACTCATCTTTGTTAAAACTGTGTTTTGTTGTTTGAAGAGCTTAAAGACAGCAGCAGGTATTATTAGAGCGCTGGCCCTTTAAGAGCTGATGCACAGATCTAATATAACGATGCACTTGTGGTTTCTCTCCCAGCTCACCTTGGGCATGCGGCTCATTCCTCCCACCAGCAGCACTTCTCCGATGTCACTCTTGGAGACCTCTGCGTCCTGCATGGCCTTCTGACAGGGAGCCACGGTCCTGCGGATCAAATCCCCCACGATGCCCTCGAACTGAGAGCGGCTCAGCTTCATGTTCAGGTGTTTGGGGCCAGAGGCGTCCATCGTCAGGTACGGCAGGTTGATGTCCGTCTGTGTGCACAGATGTTACCACACTGTGATATCATCTCCAGCTGCTATATGATAGAAACCTGCACATAGCCCTCTATACCCCAGTCCAGTCCCCATCTCTCACAGACATCACCATACGATGATAACAACACCTAGATTTACTACACATAACTTCACCCGAGTGTCATTCTAATGCAGATTCATCCATGACACCATGCTGAACACAGTTAAGGGTCCAACACATCAGGACAGTGCGAGATACAGACTATAAATGCTTTGAGACATCATATTGCCATCCTGTGTCCTTACAAAAAAAAAAAAAAAAAATTTCAGAGAGTTTTCAGAATTGCTCTCGATCTTTTCCACCGGCCAAATAGTATTTACATTTTTTTTTAAACAAATTAAACGTATGCATTTTTACTTATAAGGTAAACATATTTTAATGGAAAGAGAGGTGGTTTTTCTTGGCAGTCTGACTCACCACATCAACGAGAAAAACATTTTAAAATAAAACCCACACATCTTAGTTTCCTTCGGATTCTCTCTTTTAAATACAACGGTGTTTGTCACAATACTGTATGTTCCACAGCCATCAGACACCAAAGACAGATCTTTATTCTTCACACACACACACACACACAAGTATTTGGTCAGACAATGAGTTTTGTTATTTAGAACTGAACTGTCATGCGCCAAGCAATCCTAGTTTACTTTTTAATAAATCCTGATGTGTGCGTGTAAAACTGCGTATATAGACGAGGTGCGTTCAGAAGAAACATCTCTCTATAAACTGAGATCTTCAGTGACAGACAGGATTATTGAGAATTACAGTTTTATTTGCATAAAAATGAAATGGCAGATGTCAGAATCTTTAAGTTTCAAACATATTACACTTTTTCTTCAAAGATTAAGGAAGTTTTTTTCCGTTCGTTTTCAAAAAAGTTCTAATTTTTTGGGGTGGACTATCCCTTTAAATCCTGTTCCTCAAACAAACTTTATTATACGGCTTGACAAGACTTAACACCGTAACGAACAGGGCTGTGAACGCTCCTGATAAAGAAACATGATTCTTAACATGCTAAATGATTTTAAACAATTACTAAAACTACAAAATACTCCATCTTCACTTTTATTTCGTGCATGGATTGTTTTAACGGCACTGAATTTCTTTCATGGCCAGGGCACTCCTGTGAAATTTATTAATCTCATAAAAGCTATTTTGTTCACATTAAAATGCTAATGCTGTGATGTAATCATATAATCATGTGATTGTGTTAAAGCAGCCCATGATCTGATGCTTTCAGGATCTCAGAGCTGGACCGGTCTCCCGTTGTCTTATTTTGTAACGATATCCTCAGTATCCTGATGGCACGTCTCAATATTATCGTGGTCACATATGGGTCTTCTGGGCAAAAAGTGTAGTTTTTAAAATATATTTACAAAATGTACTTAAAATTGACTAGATTTGTAGCGAGGTGTGTTTTTGTAAGTCTGTTTCCTTCAGAATAAAAGCTTATAGTGCAGCATGAATAGATGACAGCGAGGGGTGTAAACACAGTCCAAATTCATCTCTAATATGGCTATTACCGTCAGTGTTGTTATTACTAATACATTCTGATATGTTTGCCTTCCTCAAACCCCAGTGTGAATGTAATTTATACTGAAACAGAATATATCAAATAAAAAGAGGGTCGAGTCCTCTTTAAAGTTCAGCTACGAGTCGCTTCACTGTTTCTCAGTTAAGAAACATGGGTTCGAGCTCTGAACTGTGAACTCTCAAAGTGTATCTAGGACTTCATACTGTATCTTAAAATGTTGATATTATAGCCCTAAGCAAAAGTAATATATTTCCCATGAATTTGTTCCATTAAATCAGATTCAGAAGATCTGGTGTAAATGTGAGTGTGTGTTTGTGGTGTCTCACCTGCAGAGAGGAAGACAGCTCACACTTGGCCTTCTCTGCTGCCTCTCGCACCCGCTGCAGAGCCATGCTGTCTTTAGTCAGATCCACGCCGGACTGAAGCACACACACACACACACACACACACACACACACACATCACTGCTAGACACAGAGCAGTCACATGACCCTCCACTCCTGCCTTTCAAGACCAGCTAATCCAACAGATCATTAGAATTAAGCAGAATTCAGATCAGTCATAAAATTAACCAGATATCTGTTGTGCTTGCTACTCTACCTGAAAACAACCCACTACTACATTCTATTATAAGAGTTCAATTATGAAAGCATCAATGATCCATTTACGCAAATCTGTGCAAACTCAGCCTTTTATTATTAATCTATTCTACTATTATGTAATATGTGATATTTCTCTCTTCACTGCTGTGTTTGAGCTCACGTGGTAAAATGTGACTTTAGTTGTGTTTGCAAAATGTAACCTGTCCAGATTTTACAGTGTGATGCATTTTGGTGAAGAATATTAACTTTCAGAACAGATGTGGGTTTGTTTCATGAGTCTAATCACCATATTTATAATGAATGTATAATGAATCACCAGCAGCGGTCATGGGCTGATCTCAGTGATGGACACACACCTCTCTCTTGAACTCCTTCACTATATGTGTGAGGAGATGCTGGTCGAAGTCTTCTCCGCCCAAGAACGTGTCTCCATTAGTGGACTTCACCTCGAACACACCCTTCTGGATCTCCAGGACAGAGATATCAAACGTGCCCCCGCCGAGATCATACACCGCAATTCTGGGAAGAGTTATCAGGAGCACCATATCAGAGAGCAGATCAATGACAAATAACAACATCCAAAGAGACGTGTCAGTGGATGAATGAATCAGGATGATTTAAAGACACAGGCCCCGTGTGAGTGTGTGATGATATAGAGATGCTGGGACACACATATGATCAAGTAATGAAGGAGGAGAACGTGAGGCTTACATCTTGTCCTGGGTCTTGTCCAGCCCGTAGGCTAAAGCAGCAGCCGTGGGCTCGTTAATGACACGCAGCACATTCAGACCTGCGATCTGTCCGGCGTCTTTGGTGGCCTGTAAACACAGCAGACACTAGAGACGGTCAGTTCACACGCAGCATGAATCAGAGCTGTGTGAAGCGTGAGGTCACCTGTCTCTGAGAGTCGTTGAAGTACGCAGGCACAGTGATAACAGCGTTCTTCACCGCGTGACCCAGGTAGCTCTCTGAAACACACAAACAGTGCTGTGATGGAGCGCTGTGTGTGTGTGTGTGTGTGTGTGTGTCTCAGCAGGAGGACTGACCTGCGGTCTCCTTCATCTTCATGAGGACAAAGGCTCCGGCCTGACTGGGCGAGTACAGTTTACCCTGCGCCTCCAGCCAGGCGTCTCCGTTAGACGCTCGCACGATCTTATACGGCACGTTCTTCCTGTCAATCACCGCACAATTCAGAAATATACACATGTACAGCGAACTCTAGTGTACTCAGCAGATAAAACTGGTTTGAAGCAATTTCATATTTCTATCTTTCGCTGTAGTGGGTTTACATTTCCAAACATTATTTTTACAGGTCACTCCAGACAGACTGATGATGATCAGATCACATCTCTGTGTGAATCTCACTGCATTATTACCATTAATGGCCAAATGAGTGTTTGGAAATGTAAACCGATATTTCTGACACTACAGCAAAAGATAGAAATGACTGACTTCAAACCATTTCGGCTAGCTGAACTATAAAAACAAAAGTCTCACAGATCTTTCTGGACTTCGGGGTCGTCGTAGCGGCGTCCGATCAGGCGTTTGGTGGCGTAGAGTGTGTTGTTGGGGTTGGTGACGGCCTGGCGTTTGGCTGGCATTCCCACGAGTCTCTCTCCGTCCGCTGTGAAGGCCACGACTGACGGCGTGGTCCTCGCTCCCTCTGCGTTCTCCAGCACCTGCCACCAGCACACCATCACTGAACACCAGTCTGAACACAGTCACTTAACACCGTCACTGAACACCATCACTGAACACTGTCACTGAACACCAGTCTGAACACAGTCACTGAACACAGTCACTGAATTAAAAATTACATTTGAAAATAAATTAAATATTGTCACTGAACACCAGTCTGAACACAGTCACTGAACACCAGTCTGAACACAGTCACTTAACACCGTCACTGAACACCAGTCTGAACACCGTCACTGAACACCAGTCTGAACACAGTCACTGAATTAAAAATTACATTTGAAATTAAATTAAATTAAAAATGGTCACTGAACACCAGTCTGAACACCGTCATTGAACACCAGTCTGAACACAGTCACTGAATTAAAAATTACATTTTAAATTAAATTAAATTAAAAATTGTCACTGAACACCAGTCTGAACACCGTCACTGAACACCAGTCTGAACACCGTCACTGAACACCAGTCTGAACACCGTCACTGAACACCAGTCTGTACACAGTCACTGAACACCAGTCTGAACACAGTCACTGAACACCAGTCTGAACATTAGTCTGAACACCGTCACTGAACACCAGTCTGAACACAGTCACTGAACACCAGTCTGAACACAGTCACTAAACACCAGTCTGAACACCGTCACTGAACACCAGTCTGAACACCGTCACTGAACACCAGTCTGAACACCGTCACTGAACACCAGTCTGAACACCGTCACTGAACACCAGTCTGAACACCAGTCTGAACACCAGTCTGAACACGTCACTAAACCCCAGTCTGAACCCCAGTCTGAACACCAGTCTGAACATGTCACTAAACCCCAGTCTGAACATCAGTCTGAACACCGTCACTGAACCCCAGTTTGAACACCGTCACTGAACACCAGTCTGAACACTGAACACCAGTCTGAACACCGTCACTGAACACCAGTCTGAACACCGTCACTGGACACCAGTCTGAACACAGTCACTGAACACCAGTCTGAACACAGTCACTGAACACCGTCACTGAACACCGTCACTGAACACCAGTCTGAACACCGTCACTGAACACCAGTCTGAACACCGTCACTGAACACCAGTCTGAACACCGCCACTGAACACCAGTCTGAACACCGCCACTGAACACCAGTCTGAGCACCGCCACTGAACACCAGTCTGGACACCGTCACTGAACACCAGTCTGGACACCGTCACTGAACACCAGTCTGGACACCGTCACTGAACATCAGTCTGAACACAGTCACTGAACACCAGTCTGAACACCGTCACTTAACACCAGTCTGAAGACCGTCACTGAACACCAGTCTGAACACCGTCACTGAACACCAGTCTGAACACCGTCACTGAAAACCAGTCTGAACACCGTCACTGAACACCAGTCTGAACACCAGTCTGAACACCGTCACTGAACACCGTCACTGAACACCAGTCTGAACACAGTCACTGAACACCGTCACTAAACCCCAGTCTGAACACCAGTCTGAACACCGTCACTGAACACCAGTCTGATCACTGAACACCAGTCTGAACACCGTCACTGAACACCAGTCTGAACACCGTCACTGAACACCAGTCTGAACACCGTCACTGAACACCAGTCTGAACACCGTCACTGAAAACCAGTCTGAACACCAGTCTGAACACCGCCACTGAACACCAGTCTGAACACCGTCACTGAACATCAGTCTGGACACCACCACTGAACACCAGTCTGGACACCACCACTGAACACCGGTCTGAACACCGTCACTGAACACCGGTCTGAACACCGTCACTGAACACCAGTCTGAACACCGTCACTGAACACCAGTCTGAACACCGTCACTGAACACCAGTCTGAACACCGTCACTGAACACCAGTCTGAACACCAGTCTGAACACCGTCACTGAACACAGTCACTGAACACCAGTCTGGACACCGCCACTGAACACCAGTTTGAACACCGTCACTGAACACCAGTCTGAACACCGTCACTGAACACCAGTCTGAACACCAGTCTGAACACCGCCACTGAACACCAGTCTGAACACAGTCACTGAACACCATCACTGAACACCAGTCTGAACACCGTCACTGAACACCAGTCTGAACACCGTCACTGAACACCATCACTGAACACCAGTCTGAACACCGTCACTGAACACCAGTCTGAACACCGTCACTGAACACCAGTCTGAACACCGTCACTGAACACCAGTCTGAGCTCCACTCCAGACAGAAATAACCCACCCGCAATAATAAAGTTTCTAGGGCTGCTTCATTATTTTACCTTTCCTCAGAATTAAAGCACTGTCACAAAAACAGAACTCAACAGACCGCTGCATGCTTTCTTTGCTGGCAGATTTAGTCGCCGCAGTATTGTCTTTCTGCTGTTTGCTGTGACTAAATCTGCCAGCAAACCATGCAACTTTTAACTGTGCGACAATTATTAGAGCAGAATATCTCAATGGAGATCTCAAAATGTTTGCCTGTGTTTTCAGAATATCAGCACTTTCTTCTTAATGTAGAGTGGTTGCCAGTTTGGGGAGAATAAGTTGTCAAAAAAAAACTGTGAGCAAAAAGCTCTGATCAGGAGATTTTAAACGAACTGCAAAAATAAAGCAAATGCGAAATCCTTTCAAGTGTTCAGTATAAATAAGCAGTGAACAAACACTTCAGATGTTGACTGCTGTATTTTGTGTATCCGGAACACGTTCATTCTTTCACCAGGTTAGGTTTAACCCTCTAGTTGTGAGCAGCAGGAGTTAGGGCTGACCTTGGCTTGTTTGCCCTCCATCACAGCCACGCAGGAGTTGGTGGTCCCCAGGTCAATGCCGATGACCGCTCCTCGGATAGTCTCGGACCTGAAACACCATCACAGCTCAAAACACAGCCTTCCATCATCAGCAGACGCTCTGAACAGAGCTCATACTCACGCATAACACCGTCTGCACGCCGTCTGGAGACTCGGCCCACTCCAACACACCTGAAAACACACATTCAGAAACCTGTCATTAGAATATAAAAATTGCAAAATGTTTTTTTTTTTTATGTGAGGAAAAACAGCAGCAATGTGCAATATACTAAGAGGGTAAAGGCTATACGAGCTGTGCACTGAATAACTTTACACTGCAAAATGACAGAACTGAGACCCAGGATCACAAAACCATAAGGGTCATTTTTATTAAATAAATCATCTCTCCATTGATGTGTGGTTTGCTAGGATGACAATATTTGTCTCAGATACAACTATTTGAAAATCTGGAATCTGAGGGCGTAAAACAATCTAAATATTGAGAAAATCATCTTTAAAGTTTAAACATCTGTAAAGTTCTTAGCAATGCATATTACTAATCAAAAACTAAGTTTATGTATATATACAGTAAGAAATTTACTAAATATCTTCATGGAACGTGTTCTTTACTTAACATCCAAATGATTTTTCGCATAAAAGAGAAATTTATCATGCTGTCCCATACAGTGTATTGTGTTCCATTTCTACACACCCCAGACTGTGTTATTCTCCAGGACACAGTTAATTCTGACCATGAGGATTAACTTAAAGCCATGTTGACGCAAACAGAAACACGTGGGTCACAATAATTGGCTGTGATGACGACATCGCTTAAAAAATGCAGTCTGTAAGTATCACACTCATGAATAACTCGTTCATCAGACAGACACAGATACAGAGATGCTCCTCAGATCTTCAGGACACTTGATGAAGGTCACTGAGACACACACACACACACACACACACACACACACACACACACGCAGATCCTGCTAGTAAACCCACTGCTCTGATCTCTGCACTGTTTAAGGGCACTCAGTAATAGTTAGTGTAGTAGTCTCTCACCTTCTGGATGAGATCAGACACACCGCTGCAGGACCTCTGAGCGCGCGACACACTCCTCACCGCTGACAACATCTCTGACTTATGTATCACTAAATTCAGATGAACGCTGAGTGACAGCTCTTGTTTAGACACTTAGAGGTAATTAAATGAGCTCTAGTGGCCAAACTCAGACCCTGTGCTGTCAGTAGCGCTAGAACTGAAGTCTTTCTGACACTCTTCTAGAATTATCCAACACCACATGTTGTTCCGAAGGACCCCATAGCAGCTCACGGAGCGCCTGAACAGAATACAACATTCCGCTTTCTTTTTAAATAGCAGTGTTTTTTAATGCAATTATTCACTGTGTATTATGCTATTATTATTATATTAATCTGAGAAAAATATAGGAATAAATAATATTTGAGAGGCAAAATTCAAATAAAGCATGTATGTGGACATCAAAGAGTGCAATCCTGGAGGGATCATACTAAAATCTTTGGTAGTTATTACATCAGATAGCGCTCTCATGCAATTGTTATTATTATTACATTGTGTTTCAGGTACTACAAAATAAAATATATTTTATTATTATCATTAATTAAATAATGTTATTGAATGTTATTTAATAAGCTCTACTTTGGGGGCTTCATGTTTTATGTGTTAATATAGGCTATTGTTTATATATGGTAGTTTATAATTTTTCACATTATGTATAATTATGTATTGAAATTTTATTGTTGAATAAAATCGATTGGTAGAGGCTATGGACCAGGTAATTCATCCTGACCAGACATACTGCGTCCCCAGGAGGTCGATTTTTGATTATGTTTTTCTGATTCGTGATCTTCTTGATGTCTCTAAGAGACTAAATCTAGATTATGGGCTAATATCATTAGATTAAGAGAAAGCCTTTGATCGCATTGAGCACATTTATTTATGGAGAGAAGAGGATCTCAGAAAAAAGTGGCTCGTTCAGATCAGGAGAGATGACTTCCAAGTCAACAAAAACACAAAGTAGTGTAGCGTTCATTTCAGACCTGATGACTTTATGGAAGGGGCTTGTCTGAAAAAAAAGGTGTTTTCCCTACACTGTTGGTAATGAGTGGGACCATTACCAGGAGCAGCCGGTAACAGGAGAGTTTGGCAACGTCGAGAGAGACCGCTGACCCCTGATCCTGACTCGGACGTAGACCAAGAAGATAATGGACTTTGATGTGGAGAGGACTAGACACGATTACTGTTCAGTTCCCGAAGCTGCAGCTGTGGACATGGTTCTACATGAAAACGAGGAGTTAAAAAGGGAGATAGAAGATGTACGGAAGCAGTTGGAGCAAACAGAATTTCACACTCTGTTCTGTATTCATACCTCTGATCAACAGACAAAACTAAGACAGTGTTTCCTTGTACATATATGTTATTATAATTCCATAATACACAACACAAAAAACAATAAAAATCTAAAGATATAGTATATACATGTGTACTGTAGTATAATAGATAGGTATACATTGTATAAATATAGTGTGTGTGTGTGTGTATATATATATATATATATATATATATATATATATATAATGCTGTATAAAGATAATGTGTACTATATATACTGTAATATAATAAATAGGTATATATTGTAGAAATATAGTGTATGTGTATGTAAATATTGTTTAGTGTAAAAAACTGAATAATACAATAAATATATGTATATATACATGTGTATTGTTATAATAGATAGGTATATGGATTATATATATATATATATATATACACACACACACATTTACAAGCGATTTACAAATGAGGACAGTGGAAGCAATCAAAAACAACAAAAAGAGCAATGATATATAAGTGCTATAACAAGTCTCAGTTGGGTTAACATCATACACGTAGCATGGGCTTTTAAATAATATAATAAATAAAAAGAAAACAAATAGAATAAATAAAAGAATAGAGCAAGCTAGTGTTGAGTACTTCCCAGCTAACAAATTTATGTTCTGAGAACGTTTTGCTAATGTTCCCTTTTGGTTGTGTGAACGTTATTTTGAACGTTCCAAAAATGTGGAAATGTCCAGTTTGTTTAATGTTCCCAGAACGTTATTTTATGGTCAGTATAACGTTCCTACAACGTTCTTAAAACCAAAATTTCATTACAAATATAACGTTCTATAAACGTTCATTTAGAATGTTCCAAAAACATTAAAATGTCCAGTTTGCTTAACGTTCCTAGAACGTTATTTTATTCCTACAACGTTCCAGAAACCTACATTTAATAAAAAATATAACATTCTACGAACGTTTATTTAGAACGTTCCAAAAACGTTGAAATGTCCAGTTTGCTTAACGTTCCCAGAATGTTATTTTATGGTCAGCATAACGTTCCTACAACGTTCTTGAAACTTACATTTCTTATAAAATATAACATTCTATGAACATTTATTTTGAACATTCCAATAACGTTAAAATGTCCAGTTTGCTTAACGTTGCTAGAACGTTATTTTACAATATGGTCAGCATAACGTTCCTTCAACCTAATTTTCATTTAAACACAATATTCTATGAACATTTATTTGGAACATTCCAAGAACGTTACAATGTTGGAACTTTATTTTATGGTCAGCATAATGTGCCTACAATGTTCTTGCCACTTACATTTTATTAAAAATAAAACATTGTATAAACTTTCATTTTAACATTACAAAGTGTAGCTTAATAAAATGTTATTTTCAGGTTAGCACTGTTGCAACATTCTCTTTCAACATAATGTTATATTAACACAACATTCCAGATCCGAGCAAGAATATAATTACATGTGCATTTCAACAGGTATCTGAATTATTAAAGATAATCACTTTCAAAAATCTCATTATCACATTGAACAGACTGGTGAAAATTTCATATCATGTAAAAAAAAAAATCTAAGTCCACTGTAGTCAAATGTTTTTTCTAAATTCACACTACAACTTAATGGGTATTTTATTTATTTATTTTTTTGCTATGATTTATCTTTAGCTTTGTGCTTGTGTGCTGGTATTGGCATGCTATAGGAAATTATTCTTAGATGCGATTGGTTATTGGATTGTGATGTAGCCATATTTAATACCACAAAGACAAAAAACTGCATAAAAACTTGATTTTCACTACAGAAGAACTTTAATATTTTGTTTAATATGTATGACAATAAACTATAGCTTCATAGCTAAATATAAACTAGGGCTGTGCGATATGGACAAAAAAAACCTATCACGATTTTTTGATCAATTTTGCGATTTCGATTTTAATCACAATTTTGAGACACACAGACATGCTTTAAATAAAAAGAAAACAGAATAAAAAAGAATAGAGCAAGCTAGTGTTAGAGGTCTTTACACATACACACACACACATACAATTGCATAATTAATGAAAAGAAAATAGAACACAAAAAGATTAGAAAGGTAGTTAGATTATTATTTTTTTAAGAATAGAATTAGAATAGTGAGTGTTAAAGTTAGAGGGTCAAATAAAGATGGAAGAGATGTGTTTTAAGCCGATTCTTGAAGATGGCTAAGGACTCAGCTGCTCGGATTGAGTTGGGGAGGTCATTCCACCATGAGGGAACATTTAATTTAAAAGTCTGTAAAAGAGACTGTGCTTCTTTGGGATAGCACAATCAAGCGACGTTCACTTGCAGAACACAAGCTTCTAGAGGCACATAAGTCTGAAGTAACAAATTTAGGTAAATGGAGCCAGTGGTAGTTTTGTAGGCAAACATCAATGCCTTGAATTTTATGCGAGCAGCTATGTATATATGTAAACGATATTTACATATATACACTCATGTACATCTATATATATATATATATATATATATATATATATATATATATATATATATATATATATATATATATATATATATATATATATATGTATATATATATATATATATATATATATATATATATACAGTACACACCAAAAGTTTGGAAACATTACTATTTTTAATGTTTTTGAAAGAAGTTTCTTCTGCTCATCAAGCCTGCATTTATTTGATCAAAAATACAGGACAAACAGTAATATTGTGATATATTATTACAATTTAAAATAATTGTTTTTAAATGTATTATACTTTAAATTATCATTTATTTCTGTGATGCAAAGCTGAATTTTTAGGATCATTATCACATGTTCCTTTAAAATCATTCTAATATGATGATTCATTATCAAAGTTGGAAACAGTTCTCCTGCTTAATATTTTTTCAGAACATGTGATACTTTTTTAGGATACTTTGATGAATAAAAAGTAAAAAAAGAAAATAAAAAAGCTATGTTTTTGTAATAACAATATACACTACCGGTCAGTAATTTGGGGTCAGTAATTTTTTTTCTTTCTTTTTTTAAATAAAATCAATACTTTTATTCAGCAAGGATGTGTTAAATTGATAAAAAGTGATAGTAAAGAAAATATATTATTAGAATATATATTATTAGAATTTTTTTTTTTTATTTTGAATAAATGCAGTTTTTTTTAACCTTTTATTCATCAAATATATGAGACAGCAGAACTGTTTCCAACAATCATAATAAATCAGAATATTAGAATGATTTCTAAATGATCATGTGATCGACTGATGTTACATGTGACACTGAAGGCTGGAGGAATGATGCTGGAAATTCAGCTTTGCATCACAGGAATAAATTATTTTTTTTAAGTATATTCAAATAGAAAACTATTATTTTAAGTTGTAATAATATTTCACAATATTACGTTTTTTTTTTTTTTTTTTTTGATCAAATAAATGCAGGCTTGATGAGCAGAAGAAACTTCTTTCAAAAACATTAAAAATAGTAATGTTTCCAAACTTTTGGTCTGTACTGTATATATATATATATATATATATATATATATATATATATATATATATATATTTACATGAGTGTATATATGTAAATATCGTTTAAATAAGATACCATAAACCATAAATATAATACTGTAAAATAATTTCAGGTTAATTGAATAGACCACCAGTGGTATGTCGCCACATTCACACAGTCATTAAATGAAGCAACATCTGAAATCTGAAATGACTTAAACACAAACTCTTCAGTAGGTAGAGCTTTTTTTTCTGAAATGACAGCACACTCCCAGCCTGGACAGCCCCAAAAGCTGACTGAACTAATGGGACTTCCGCTGACAATGCCTGAGGTGGTCACCAGAGGTGCAAGCAAAGGGGGAAAGTCCCTTTATACTTCTGCCACTCTCAATGTGGCAAGATCTGGCATTGCCCCGTCCAGTGCTTTGTAGAGAGAACTTCTGAAAATGTTGAAGTAAAAAGATGTTTAAAAAAAAACTCCAACATATTAACTGCATACATATTAACCACATCAACACATAGCTTAAACTAAAGGTAGTATAGTCTCACCTCACACAAACAGCGGTAGAATTTTGGGGTTTGTGGACCTCCATGTCTCCCACCGGACCTGGCCTAACATCCCTGTCAGCAATGAGACATTTTGACATGGCATCACTATAGTTACATGTGCATAGGTACAATTCACATGACAGACAGATGACTTACCAAGGTCCTTGGCTTATGCCAGGTCTGCTCCGTTTCTGTGTTTGATATAGTAGTGCAACCAAATGGTTGCATAAAGCACACCCCGCCACACAGGAGCAGTGGGTGCTCACCAAAAAGACAGGTTTCAAGTCTTTTAACACCATCTAGGGAGAAATAGAAGCTTAGATGAGTAATACCCCTTAAGAGCTTAACTGTTAACAAAAGAAAAATATAACTAATAAAAATATATAACCAATAAAAGGATACGGTTGTATTGTAAGTTCACTTACATTATTCTATGTGCTTAAGATGTGGTGTTGTTCTTTCTACATCTCATATGTGTGTGTGTGTGTGTGTGTGTGTGTGTGTGTGTGTGTGTGTGTGTGTGTGTGTGTGTGTGAAGAAACCATGTATATTTTAGGCTTAATGCTTTAGAAAAGAAATGTAAATTGTGCTAATCGTAATTTATAATTGCAATTACAATTTCAAGGGAATAATCAACTATTATGATTTTTGTCATAATCGTTCAGCCCTACCATGTACATTTAGATAATGTTATTTATCAGCTGGGCAACTTATCAGCAGGCATAACCATTACCCTAACATTGACCCTAGTCACCCTACTTTCAATTCAGGTGGCTTTTCATTTTTCGTCATGGATCTATGACAGACTGCCCTCACGCTGACCTCTCCTGTCACCTTGTTTATCATTGACACTGTTACGGAAAAAGATGAACATACATTTCTAAACTGGATTACACTCGCTCTTACACTGTGCTTGTTTGTCTTTTTTAATATAGTAGAGTATTGTGAAAGAAAATAGCTAACGTTAACAAGTTCAGTCACGTCAGTTCTTGATTACAATGCAGTATGATAAGTTAGCTACTTACCCTCATAGTTGTCGATATAGCTGCCGATATACATTTTAAATCCCTTTTCCCGCTTGCTGTTGGGAGCGGCACATGATGTTGTTACGAGTCGGTTAATGTCATTTACTGTGAGACGGGGTAAATCCTGAAGACAGCGACTATAAAAAGAGCCATATCTGTCCGTGTATAAACGGGAAGTTGAACCGGAAGTTGGTAGCCTAGTACACGTGAACCCGGAACTGTGTCGTGCATGGAGCCTATTGGTTTGTTTGAACTCAGAGGGAGTGTCAGCCACATTAAAAAAGTTAACAGCTTAAGTCATTTGTGGATTAATGCGTATTGGAGACGCGAACCGTTTAAAACGATTCAGTTCGATTTGGTGGATCCGGTTACATCGAATAATTAGTTCACGAACCGGATATCACAAACTGCTTTGTTTTGAACTCTCTCACAACAGACACGGAAGAGAAGACAATGCTGAATAAAGTCGTAGTTTTGCTATTGTTGGACCAAAATGTATTTTCGATGCTTCAAAAATTCTAACTGATCCTCTGATGTCACATAGACTACTTTGGTGATGTTTTTCTTACGTTTCTGGACATGGACAGTAGACCGTACACACAGCTTCAATGGAGGGACTGAGAGCTCTCGGACTAAATCTAAAACATCTTAAACTGTGTTCCAAAAATAAACAGAGGTCTTACGGGTTTGGAACAACATCAGGGCAACATTAATGACATAATTTTGCTATTTGGGTGAACTAACCCTTTAAGTGTTTAGAAGACTCAAATTATGCCTCGCCTGCTCATGGTGATAACCAGCAGTGTTGGGGAGTAACTAGTTACATGTAACGGCGTTACGTAATTTAATTACAAAATTATTGTAACTGTAATTAGTTACAGTTACTAAGAAAAAATGAGTAATTAAATTACAGTTACTTATGAAATTTTTTACGATTACAAAGGGGATTACATTTGAATATTTACACACATCCACATACAGATTTAACTGATTTCTTTCCCAAATTGCACTGACTATTCTGAGACATACCGCCCTAATAATTTCCGGATGCGGAAATACAGTCTGGTTCGTAGAATCCAGTCATAAAAACGGAATGCCTAACGCGGACGGAATATGCCACATG